>NC_067475.1:110204251-110424251 GCF_947179515.1 Apodemus sylvaticus
CAGGACAGAGGGATTAAAAATATCTTGTTATTAAATGGTACCATCCTACTGTGAATGGGTATAGCCAGTTAATTTAAAGTGCATTGTAAACATATATTCAAATTCAAGAGTAATCATTAAAAATTTTCTAGTACTTCATATGCTGAGAAGAAAAATATAGATAAAAATGTTTCATTCAGGCTGAGAAACACCTAAAAAAATGTTCAGCATCCTTAATCATCAGGGAAATGCAAATCAAAACAACACTGAGATTCCACCTCACACAAGTCAGAACAGCCAAGATCAAAAACTCAGGGGACAGCAAGTGTTGGAGAGGATGTGGAGAAAGAAGAACACTCCTCCATTGCTGGTGGGATTGCAAGCTGATAAAACCACTCTGAAAATCTGTTTGGCAGTTCCTCAGAAAATTAGATATAGCACTACCTGAGGACCCAGCTATACCACTCCTGGGCATATACTCAGAAGATGTGGCCACATGTAATAAGGACACACGCTCCACTATGTTAATAGAAGCCTTATTTATAATAGCCAGAAGCTGGAAAGAACACAGATGTCTCTCAACGGAGGAATGGATACAGAAAATGTGGTACATTTACACAATGGAGTTACTCAGCTATTAAAAGCAACGAATTCATGAAATTCTTAGGCAAATGGATGGAGCTAGAAAATATCATCCTGAGTGAAGTAACCCAATCACAAAAGAACTCACACATAGTATGTACTCACTGATAAATGGATATTAGCCCAAAAGCTCGGAATACACAAGATACAACTTACAGACCACATGAAGCTCAAGAAGAAGGAAGACCAAAGTGTAGATACTTTGATCCTTATTAGAAAGTGGATCAAAATGCCCATGGCTCACATCCAACCAATAGAATGAGCATAGAGTCCCCAAATGGAGCAGCTCGAGAGAGGACCCAAAGAGCTGAAGAGGTTTGCAGCCCTGCAGGAGGAACAATAATATGTACCAACCAGTACCTCCAGAGCTCCAAGGGACTAAACCACCAACCAAAGAGTACACATGGAGGGACCCATGGCTCTAGCTACATATGTAGCAGAAGATGGCCATTTCAGACATCAATGAAAGGAGTGGCTATTGTTTCTGTGAAGGCTTGATTCCCCAGAATAGGGGAATGCAAGTCAGGCAATGGACAAGGGGTGGGTAGCAGGAGGAGAGGGGATGGGATAGGGAATTTTTGGAGGGGTAACAAGGAAGGGGGATACCATTTGAAATATAAATAAAGCAAATATGTAATAATAATAAAAAGAAATTGAAAAAAAGAAAAAAATGTTTCATTCACATCACAAGAGGTGCAAAGGCACCAGGAAGAAACTATATACAAACATGGCAGATATTAACTATGTCATCATAGTTGATACAGCCAACGACATCCACCAATACGTTGAACTACATCGTTTCAAATGCCAGTGGTCTGAACTCCTTCACTGGAGGCCTAAGCTTGTTAGGGTTGGTCAAGAAGTAAACTTCTCTCACTATGAATATCGCCATCAGCCCATCGTTCTTTTGCTCTATTGAAATGGAAATTGAAAACAGTGTCTTGGTGTCCACAATCCTGGCTTAAGAGTGTTGAGATCCAATCAGTGTTACAGTCTGGGCTTGGAGTTTGGAGCTGCCATTTTTGGCTCCTGCTCAGAGTGGGAACTCTGAGTTCTTAGTGTTACAGCTCCAACCTTGGGTCATCAGAACCCCCAGTTCTCATTGCTATAGCTCTGAGCTCAGGGTGTTGAAACCCTCCACGTTTACCGTTTCAGATGCCCGGCAGTCAGAGTTCAGTGTTTGGCCTTCTGAAACACTTCTGGCTCTCGGGGATTGCAGTTCTTCCAAACTCTCAACTCTTTGCAGTGCTTCACCTCCCACAGACTGGCTCTTTTCAGACATTGTGTTTCATAGCCTCTGCTCCCTACCTTCTTCCTCCTCATTGCTTAGACTGTTCTCCATGGTCTCAAGTCCCCACAGACTGAGCTCCCACCCTCTCTCTGAAACTCATCACCCATTTTCTAGTGGTGTTGTCAGGTATGTCTGAAGTTTCCAGCCCAGGGAGCCTTGTCTGCCATTTGTGTCACCAGCCCAGCTACCTGGGATAAACACACACACACAGACACACAGAGAGACAGATATACACACATACACAGACACACACAGACACACACAGACACACACACAGAGACACACACAGAGACACACACACACAGACACACACACACACACACACACACAGAGAGAGAGAGAGAGAGAGAGAGAGAGAGAGAGAGAGAGAGAGAGAGAGAGAGAGAGAGAGCTTTATGGTGGGGCTTAGGCTGCAGTAGGCAAGAAATGGGCAGAGTATAGGAGGAATGTCTCCCAGCCTTCTCCACCTAGGGCAAGATGAATACTACTTATATAGTAAGCCATCCATGTACACCATCTATGGTGTGTAGGGACAGTGTTTCTCCCTGACCATTTTGAGAACTGCTGAGGATAAGCCAGGCAGGATGTTTGGCTGCATATCGAGAGCAGCTGTCAGTTGGGTCATCTAAGTAGCATCTGAAGCTGACAAGGCCAAAATCTTCTTGAGTGATTCAGAGTATTTAGAACAGCTGCAACAGAATCAAAGCCTTTTTGAGAAAATCCACAGTTGGAAGAGTGACCACAATGGCATCAGTGGTTCCCACAACTGGAAAAAAAAATCTCCTCAGGAGCCTGTGGCTGGTTTGATGGCTTTTCTGGGCAACAGCAACTAGATCTGATTCTTCCTAAACAGCTGTGTGATGGTTAAAGCAGCTGGGACCCCTGTGATGACTGCTGGAATTGTAACATTGACAACTCCTTATTGATTCCTCCACAGAGATAAAAGGACTGGACTGAAGTGGTTTTTCTCAGCCCTGAGGGACATGCAGGAGCTGTAGCAATGACCTTCTACAGCTCCATGGTACATTACCTAGTTTGAACAGGGGTGTTTCCTGTTTTGCTTCTACACAGCTGCCTGCTGGAGCCAATACGTGGAAAGGATCTGATGATTGTCAATCAAGTTTCTGTGTTGCCACTAACAACTTCAATCACTTAAAAGGAAAAGAATATCAAGGAATGCTTGTAATAGGAATTTAACCCGGAAATAATATCCTTCATTAACAGATCTTACCTAACATTGCTTAATCCCAGCCAAATACTTCCAGAAGAGGAGCCCACTGATTTGTCTTAAATACACGTACAGATGAGGAATAAGTGGATGGAGAAATATATACCATACCAACACCAAATAGTGGAGTTTCTATATTCATTTAATATAAGGCAGTCTTCAGAGCAAGGGAATGTACCATTACATAAAATAAAAGGCTGGATACTCAAGAAGACATACAACATGCATTATGTACATGTGTATGTGCCTAATAATTGATCATCCAAATAACTGAAGCAAAAAAAAATAATAGAATGTTTGAGCAGAAACAGCTTAAATCTGCTATTGTAGTTCTAGTCTTTAGTACCCATCTAACAGAAATGAACAAATTCAACAAGTTGAACATCAGAATATAGTTGACCACCTCCACTGTACCATGAACACAGCTCTTTAATTCTCATTTATAAAGTACTTAATCCCATAATAAAAATACACATTCTTCTCCAGTTTGTTTAGAATATTTACTATTATAGGTTGACTGTACTGCAGGATATAAAGCATATCTCATCAATTTAAAGGATAAGCAATCAGGACTGTGACAATTCTTGTTCTCATGAGACTCTGAATTCAGAGCCCATGCACTTATATAAAAAGCCAGGGCTGGCTACCCTAGAGCTAAATGGCCAGGAACAGGTGAAAGCCTTGAGAATACTAGCCAGCTGCTGTAGCCAGTCAGGGAGTGCTAGGTTCAGTGAAAGACCCAGTTTCAAAAAGACAAAATGGTGAATACACTAAATATCAACATCAACCTCTGGTCTCTTCACACACACACACACACACACACACATACGCACACACATACACAAGACAAGAAGTCATATACCGTCTACTTTCAGACTACAATAGAATCAACAACTGAAAAGTATCTAGAAAGTCCACAACCCTGGGAGGTTAACATATATATTTCTAAATGATACATGTGATACACAATCAAAGGAGAAATCTGTGAGATCTTTTCAAATATTTTGAAGTTCATGAAAATAAAAATATTATTACTTATTAAAATTTTGAAATACAGAAATAGTTCATTGATGATGTTTATGGTATTTTATAGGCATAGAAGAGGAACTATAGCAAAGGACTCTGTTGTATAAACTTTCCCTGTGGAGACATGAACAAGCATTTGTCTACCCCAGGCAGAGCACCAAAGAGACCAAAGCAATGGTTACATGCAAAGTGGTGAAGCGATGAGTTTGTTGGGCTCATTATAGATGCACTGACAGCTGGAAGCAAGTGCAGTACTGAAATGTCCCACGCCATCCCAGGTGACATCCCATCACGACTGACACCTTCAGACACTGATTCCTGGAGTCTCTCTCTATACTCCTCCATCTACTGAAATCTTGTGTAGCTGGTAGGCTGGTGAGAGTTGGGGTGGAATCCCAGGTCAGATCCCCATGACTAACCCCATTTTCTTTCTTTCTTTTTTAAAAAAGATTTATTTATTATTATATCTGAGTATACTGTATCTGTCTTCAGAGATACCAGAAGAGGGCATCAAATCTCCTTATGGATGGTTGTGAACCACCATGTGGTTGCTGGGATTTGAACTCAGCACCTTTGGAAAAGCAGCCATTGCTCATAGTCACTGAGCCATCTCTCCAGCCCCCCATTTTTATTTCTACTAGGGAGTACTAATCTTATACCATTACCCCTAGCCTAAGTAAGCTATCAGTCTATTGTTCTACTTATTTCATTGTCATGACAATGTGGCCAGTTATCTATTCACCTTATGTTCATGCCAGACTCTCCTCTCCCCCCCCCAAAAGCTATACTACAACAGACTATCAATATAAAATATACAAAGAACTCTTAATACTGAACAATAAGAGAACCAACAACTCAATTAAAATGTGGGAAAACCTGAAAATGCAACTCACTAATGAAAATGTCCATAGTGTAAGCATAAAATAAGACATATACCATCATGTATAATTAAACTGATGCAAGGTGTGGAAATGGCAGGTCTCACATCAACCAACTTCTAAACACAGGAACACCACATGCGGTATTCTGGATGGTTTTTATGTCAGTTTGACGTCCATTGGAAAGAGAGAATCTGAGGTTGAGAGAGTCACCCTCTAGACTGTAGGCAAACTTGTAGTGCATTTTCTTAGTTAAAGATTGTTATTGGAGGGCCCAGGCCATTGTGTGTATGTCTTGGGTGCTATTAAGCAGCACTTCTCTGTGGCTTCTACGTCTCATCCTGCTTCCAGGTTATTGCCCTGAGTTCCTGCATGGACTGTCTTCAGAGATAGACTGCACTGCAAGCGTGTGGAATGAAGCAAACCCTTTTCTTCCTAACCTGCTTTTGTTTGTGACGTTTTATCACTTCAATAGAAAGTCCAACTACTACTGTATGAGGGTAAAAATATAGGAGAAAACAACCATTTTCTCTCACTAGCAATAGTAACTAAAGTATCACAGCCACAGGGGTTCTTCAGTGGCATCAAAGGAGCTCCTCCCAGAGATTCAAACCCAACACTGACATTGGTCCTTTGAAAAATTCCTTTCCTAGGAAACTCCACATAGGTAAAGCCAGAGCATTGACTATTATTATGAAGAGGTAAAAGAGAGTGGTTGCCATAAACTTAAGCCACTTCGACATGGACACCTGTGGAAGGCTTCAAAGTGGCTATATATGTGATTCGGTGGCTTTTTAAAAACTACATTGCTCAGAGCATGAAATTGACAAGGTTGAAAGGTTACACAAACTTAAAATTTTAAATAAAGTTTAAAAGTTAAGTGAAAACATACGACTTAATTTTTCTAAAATACTGTGAAAATGACTATTTTACCAAAAAAATCTATAGACTAAATGCAATTTTCATAAAAATTCTCATGCCATTCTTTATTGAAATAGAAAGTCAATCTTAAAACTTATATGAAACACAAACACTCCAGTTAGCCAAATCAATCTTAAGCAAAATGTGCGATGCTGCAGGTGTATCGTCGTACCTGATTTCAAATTATACTAGTGAGTCACAGTAACGAAAAAATTTGTCACAGAACCAGAAATGTACATCTTATGGGTATCCTGGAGTGAATTTGGTAGTAGGCTAATATGTCTTCAATTATTAGACTTGCTGTAGCTGCTTCTGCTGATCTAGGACATCCACATGCTACAGAGTCTAGTTGTTTGGAAAAAAATAAGCTATGGATCTGGGAATGTCCCATAGCTTTTGAATGAGAATCCCTATTGTATGACTTTTCTTGGAGAGACATAAAAAAAGATCTCTTTCCCAGACAGAGCACTCATGACAGACAAGGAAACCATCCAGGTTACTAACAGGAACATGGTGACTCAAAGGCAACTCTGTCACCAAAAAGCCCATTCATGAAAGCTGACTTCTTGAAGCTCCTCATACAACTTATGTGCATGCTTGTTGGTACTAGATTCCCCTCAAATCCTTTACATCCCTGCACAGATGGTTGTGAATCTTTTAACTTTCTTAGCTCCATGATCCTAAATTTCATGAGCTTCTTGAACCTTGTACATTGAAGGGACAGAGATAGCAGAATAAACTCTATTTTAAGCTACTGTCCTTGGAAATAGCTACTGTCTGCTGTCCTTGAAGTGATATGGCCTCCACCCTTTGGCTCTGGGAAAGAGGCCAACATTCCTTTACCCTCTTGTGTAATGCCAAGGCTTAGAAACCCCTGCTTCCAGTTTTTCCCTTTATAAACCCCCTTCACCCAGAGCTGGGGGTCACTCTCCTTCATGTTCCTTCAGGAAGGTTTGTAGCCCAAGCTCGAGCTTGAATAAAGACTCTCATGTACTTACATCGGAATTGGGGTCCCTTGTGGTTTCTTGGGGATCTTGTGAACTGGGCATAACAATATTTCTCAATATCCTGAACTTTATGAGCTTTAATATAAAGGAAATAGCTACAAAATTTACAGTGCCATGCTTTGTATTCTGTCACACACAGGGCTAAAGGTTTTTCTAAATCAAGAATTCTCAAGTCTAGGTCAACAAGAGTAACATGTTTGAAAAGCTTGCCAACCATTGATTGTGTCCATTGCCTGGTCCTCATGTGGCCTCATGGAGTGTCGTAACAATGATACCAAAATTGGGAATCTAAATTGGCAGAATCCAGCCTTGCCTAAAAAGGCTATGAGCATAGTTCATGGAGGTCCTATGCATAGGAGAACTTTTTTCCTTTTAGGAGACAAAGCCCACTATTCTGGAATTAGGACATGCCCCAATATTTTACCATTTGTTGGGAAGCTTGAGATTTTTGAGAGAGTAGTCATTTTCTTGTGGTTCCTAGAAATTTCAGACTGTTAATATAGTCATCGGTCTAATTTTGCAGACCTGTACATAGGCTACCTTCTACTTACTTCTACTGAAGTAAACCTCATTTTTTATAGTTACATTATATTTGCATTTTAGAACAGGTGAGGGCTACCTCTAAATCCCCGTGGCATAAATACATACATGTTTATTACACACACACATTTATTGTGTATAATAGTTTCTACTATTGGAATCAAAAAGATATTTTGATTTAGGATATAACAGAAATGTGGTGGTTTAAAGGCAAATGATTCAAATAGGCTCAAATATTTCAATGCTTGGTTTCCAGTTGGTGGAACTATTTGGGAAAGATTAGGAGGTGTGTCCTTTTTGGAGGAGCTATGTCTCTAAGGGTGGGTTTTGAGATGCTTATTCCATTATAGTGTTATGTCTGTCTCTCTGCCTCTGTCTCTGTCTCTCAGTCTCCCTCTCCCTCTCTGCATCATGGTTGTTGTCTCAACATGTGAACTCACAGTGTGCCTGCCTGCTGACATGCCCCCTTTCATGATGATCATGGACTAACCCTTAGAAATTCAAGTAGTAACTCTCTCTCTTTCTCTCTCTCTCTTTTTCTCTCTCTCTCTCTCCATCCCTCTCTCCCTCACCCTATGCCTCTCCCTCTCCCTCCCTCCCTCTCCCTCTCGTATTTTGCCTTGGTTTATGGTTCATATAATAGGAAAGTAACTAAGACAAAAGTTTGTTCCAGGGAGTAGAGTATTGCTGACAGGCCTGACTATGCTAATTTTTTAAACATGTAGATGATGTTGGGACTTTGGACTAGGAAAACAGTTGAATGATCTAAGTAGAGTTTAACAGACCATTCTAGAAGGAGCTTTAAATACAGTAGTACTAAGAGCAACATAGACTATGGAGGACCAACTCAAAAGGTATCAGAGGAGAACAATATTAGCAATTGGGTTAGAGGTCATTCTTGTAATATTTTAGCAAAGAATGTGATTGCTTTTTGCCCTTGTCCTAAGATATCCTCCTGAGTCTAAATGCAAGAGTTTTGGACTAATTTCACTAACAGATGAGAGTTCAAGATATCCTAATATTGACGGTTTCGTGTGGCTATTAGTGATCACTCTTAAGCAGATCTACAAGGAAAAGTAATGAATGGTTACTACAAAGAATCTGAGGTACAGTTTAAACAGGATACTAAAGGTCAAGGAGTTGAAAGAAATGAAGGTTGAAGTGATGGCATTGGACCTTTTATGAAACTGGATCTAACGATTCCCTGGATTCTGAATTATTGCATTGTTATTGCCCTGAAATTTACAATGCCCTTGACAAGATGTAGAAGCTATGAACTTGAATCTTAACACCACTTTTCTTGTGTCCCATAAGTTTGTGTATGTTGTGTATTCACTTTCAATTGAATTCTAGGAAGTCTCTAATTTTTTTATTTCTTCCTTGACCCAGTGGTCATTCAGAAGATGGTTGTTCACTTTTGATGAGTGTTTAACCTTTCTTTTTCTGTTGTTGTTGTTGAAGTCCAGCTTTATTCCACAGATGTTTGATAGGATTCAGGGGGTTATGCACAACTTCCTTATATCTGTTGAGACATGCTTTGTGACCAAGTATGTGATCAATCTGATGAATGTCCCATGAGGTGCTGAGAAGAACGTATATTTTTATGTGATTGGGTGAAATGTTCTGTTAGGTCCATTTGCTTCATGATGTCTGTTAGCTCCATTACTTCTCTGTTTAGTTTTTGTCTGGATGTCCTGTCCACTGGTGACAGTGGGATATTGAAGTCTCTCAATATTAATATGTGAAACTTGATGTGTGATTTAAGTTTTAGTAATGTTTCTTTTACAGATGTGGGTGCCCTTGAATTTGAAACATAGATGTTAAGAATAGAAATGTCAACTTGGTGGAGTTTTCCTTTCATGAATGTGAAATGTCCTTACCCATCTCTTTTGATTAATTTTGGTTTGAAGTCTGTTTTGTTAGATATTAAAATAGCTATACTAACTTGCTTCTTGGGTCCATTTGCTTGAAAAATCTTTTTCCAGCCTTTTACTCTAAGGGAATCTCTATCATTGATGTTGAGGTGTGTTTCTTACATGCACCAGAAGGATAGATATCCACTCTGGTAGCTCATGTATTTTTATTGGGGAATTGAGTCCATTGATACTGAGATACAAATGACTAATAATTGTTATTTACTAATGTTATTTTGTAGTAGTAGTTGTTGTTGATGGTGGTGGTGGTGCTAGTGTGTGTGTGTGTGTGTGTTTCCCTTTTTTTTTTTTTAAGTTTTGGTGGTGTGAGATTATTTATTTCCTGTGTTTTCTTGGGTATACTTAAGCTCCTTAGGTTGGAGTTTTTCTTTTTTTAATGTGTAAAGTATTTTTATTGGATATTTTATTTATTTACATTTCAAATGTTATCCACTTTCCCAGTTTTCCCTTTGCAAACACCCTATCCCATCCCCCCTTACCCTGCTTCTATGAGGGTGCTCTTCCATGTACCCACCAACTCCTATCTCACCACCCTAGCATTACACTACACTGGGGCATCAAGCCTTCACAGGACCAAGGGCCTCCCCTCCCACTGATGCCAGATAAGGCCCCTTCAGCTCCTTCAGTCCTTCCCCTAACTCCTCCATTGCGATCCTTGTGCTCATTCCGATGATTGGCTGTGAGCCTCTGCATCTGTATTGGTCAGAATCTGGCAGAGCCATTCAGGAAACAGCTGTACCAGGCTCCTGTCAGCAAGCTCTTCTTGGCCTCAGCAATAGTGTCTGGGTTTGGTGTCTACATGTGGGATGGATCCCCAAATGGGGCAGTCTCTGGATGGCCTTTCCTTCAGTCTCTGCTCCACTCTTCATCCCATATTTCCTTTAGACAGGAGCAATTCTGGGTTAAAATTTTGGAGATGGGTAGGTGGCCTCATCCCTCAACAAGAGAGCCATTCCTAATCTCTGGATATGGACTCCACAGGTTCTCCCTCTCCTTTGTGGGGTATTTCAGTTAATGTCCCCCATGCGGTTCTGGGAGGCTCTTGCTTTCCTGTCACCTGGGACTTTCTGATTGCTACTCCCAGTTCCCCATCCCCCATTGCTACACACCTCTTAAATTTCCTGATCCTCTGTACATCTCCTCCATCTCCTCCCAGACCTGACTTTTCCCCTCCCCCTCTTCTCTTCCTCCCAAGTCCCTCCCACCCTCTACTTCCCTTAATTATTATGCTCCCCCTTCTAAGTAGGACTGAGGCATCCAATCTTTGGTCTTCCTTCCTCTTGAGCGTCATGTGGTCTGTGAGATGTATCATGGGTACTCTATGCTTTTTGCCTAATATCCACTTATCAGTGAGTACATACCATGTGTGTTGTTTTGTGACTGAGTTACCTAACTCAGGATGATATTTTCTAGATCCATCCATTTGCCTGCAAATTTCATGAAGTCATTGTTTTAGTAGCTGACTAGTACTCCATTGTGTAAATGTACCACATTTTCTGTATCCATTCTTCTGTTGAGGGACATGGGGGTATTATAAATATGGCTGCTATGAACATAGTGGAGGATGTATCCTTATTACAGAGCATCTTCTGGGTATATGTCCAGGAGTGGTATAACGGGGTCCTGAGGTAGTACTGTGTCCAATTTTCTGAGGAACTGTCAGACCGATTTCCAGACTAGTTGTACCAGCTTACAATCCCACCAGCAATAGAGGAGTGTTCTTCTTTCTCCACATCTTTACCAGCATCTGCTGCCACCTGAGCTTTTATCTTAGCCATTTTGACTGGTGTAAGGTGGAATCTCAATGTTATTTTGATTTATATTTCCCTGACGACAGGATGGTGAACATTTCTTTAGATGCTTCTCAGGTATTTGAGTTTCCTCAGTTGAGAATCCTCTGTTTAGCTCTGTTCCCCATTTTTTAATAGAGTTATTTGGTTCTCTGGAGTCCAACTTCTTGAGCTCTTTGTATATATTGAATATTAGCCGTCTATCAGATGTGAGATTGGTAAAGATCTTTTCCCAATGTGTTGATTGCCATTTGTCCTATTGACAGTGTCCTTTGCCTTATAGAAGCTTTGCAATTTTATGAGGTCTCATTTGTCAATTCTTGATCTTAGAGCATATGCCATTGGTGTTCTGTTCAGGAAAATTTCCCCTGAGCCCACATATTCAAGACTTATCCCCGCTTTTCCTTCTATTAGATTCAATATATCTGGTTTTATGTGGAGGTCCTTGATCCACTTGGGCTTGAGCTTTGTATAGGGAGATAAGAATGGATCAATTTGCATTCCTCTACATATTGACTGCCAGTTGAATGAACACCATTTGTTGAAAATACTGTCTTTTTTCCACTGGATGATTTTAATTCCTTTGTCAAAGATCAAGTGACCATAGGTGTTTTGGTTTGTTTCTGGATCTTCAATTCCATTGCATTGATCGACCTGCCTGTCACTGTATCAGTATCATCCAGTTTTTAATCACTATTGCTCTTTAATACAGCTTGAGGTCAGGGATGGTGATTACCCAGAATTTTTTTATTGTTGAGAATAGTTTTTGCTATCTTAGGTTTGTTGTTATTCCAAATGAATTTGAGAATTGCTCTTTATGACTCCATGAAAAAATGACTTTATGAAAACTTGAGTTGGAATTTTGTTGGGGATTGCATTGGATCTGTAGATTGCTTTCTGCAAGATAGATAATTTTACTACATTAATCCTGGCAATCCAGGAACATGGGAGATCTTTTCACCTTCTGAGGTCTTCTTTTTTGTTCTTCAGAGACTTGAAGTTCTTGTCATACAGAACTTTCATTTGTTTGGTTAGAGTAACACCAAGATATTTTATATTGTTTATGGCTATTGTGAAGGGGGTCATTTCCCTAATTTCTTTCTCAGCCTGTTTATTCTTTGAGTAGAGGGAGACTACTGATTGGTTTGAGTTAATCTTATATCCAAATGGTATCTTCTGCATCTGAGATTCTCTCTTCTATCTCTTATATTCTGTTGGTGATGCTTGCATCTATGACTTCTGGTCTCTTTCCTAGGTTTTCTATATCCAGCGTTATTACCCTTTGTGATTTCTTTTCTTTTTTTAAAAAGATTATATTTATTGTTATATCTAAGTATACTGTAGCTGTCTTCAGACACATCAGAAAAGGCCATCGGATCCCATTACAGATGGTTGTGAGCCACCATGTGGTTGCTGGGATTTGAACTCAGGACTTTTAGAAGAGCAGTCAGTGCCCTTAACCACTGAGCCATCTCTCTAGCCCACCCTTTGGGATTTCTTTATTGTTTCTATTTCTATTTCTAGATCCTGGATAGTTTTTTTCAGTTCCTTCACCTGTTTGTGTTTTCCTCTAAATCTTTAAGGGATTTTTGTGTTTCTTCTTTAAGGGTTTTTATTATTTACCTGTGTTCTCCTGTATGTCTTTCTTTTTTTTGCTAAGATTTACCTATTATTGTATCTAAGTATACTGCAGCTGTCTTCAGATGTACCATGATGGTTGTGAGCCACTATGTGGTTGCTGTGATTTGAACTCAGGACCTTCAGAAGAACAGTCAGTGCTCTTAATATCTGAGCCATCTCTCCACCTCTCTTCTGTATTTCTTTAAAGGAGTTATTTATGCTCTGCTTAAAGTCCTCTATCATCATCATGAGATGTTGTTTTACATCAGTCTTGCTTTTCTGGTGTGTTGGGGTATCCAAAACTTGCTGTGGTAGGAGAACTGGGTTCTGATGATGCCAAGTAGCCTTGGTTTCTTTTGCTTATGTTGTTCCCTTGCCTTTCATCATCTGGTTATCTCTGGTGTTAGCTGGTCTTGCTGTCTCTGACTGTGGCCTGTCTATCCTGTAAACCTGTGTGTCAGCACTCCTGGGAGGCAAGTTCTCTCTGGGAGGAATTTGGGTATGGAGAATTCTGGCACTGGGTCAGTTCTGGGTGCAGATGGAAACTGGAAGGATCCTTTCCCAGGCTGTTCCCCAGTTCCTGTTTCCTGAGGACTCCAGGCAGGTCTCTTTTGGGCCAGGAATTTGAACAGAAGTGGTGATCTTACCTGTGCTCTCAAGTGTGTCAGCACTCCTGGGAGACCACTTACCTTCTGGGAGGGTATTTGGATATGGAGAGCTATGGCACAAGGTCAGCTCCAGGCCAGAGTATTTCTTCTAGTACTTTCTGTTGGGTGTATTGGTGGACAGATGTTGTGTAAATTTGATTTTGTCATGAAATATTTTATTTTCTCCATCAATGATGATTGAAAGTTTTGTATATATAGTAGTCTGGGCTTGCATCTCTGGTCTCTGAGAGTCTGCAAGGTATCTTCCCAGGTCCTTCTGGTTTTTAAATATTTCCACTGGGAACTCAGGTGTCTTTCTGACACATCTACCTTTATATGTTAGTTGACCTTTTGTCCTTACACCTTTAAATATGTGTTTAGTGCTTTGATTATAATGTGGTTCCAGGACTTTCTTTTCTGATGCAATGGCTTTGGTGTTCCATACACTTCTTGTACCTGTATAGGCATGCCTTTCGTTAAGTTAGGATATTTTTCTTCTACGATTTTGTTAAGTATATTTTCTGAGTCATTGTCCTGGATTTTTCTCCTTGTTCTATTGCAATTATTCTAAAGTTTGGTCTTTCATAGTGCCCCAGATTTTCTGGATGTTTTCTGTTAAGAGTTGTAACCTTTTTTGACCCATGAATCTATATATTCCATCATATCTTCAACCCCTGAGATTCGTTCTTTCATCTCTTGCATTCTGTTGGTGATGTTTGCTTCTGTAATTCCTGTTCATTTACTTAGATTTTCCATTTCCAGAATTCCTTCATGTTGTTTATTGCTCTTATTTCCATTTTCAGGTCTTGAACAGTTTCCTTCTCCTGTTTTTTTTTGGGGGGGGGGGTTATTCTTGGTTTTTTTGTTTTGTTTTGTTGGTTTTTGTTTTTTGGGGGTTTTTTGTTTGTTTGGGTTTTTTTATTCGATATATTTTTTATTTACATTTCAAATGATTTCCCCTTTTCTAGCCCCCCACTCCCCAAAAGTCCCATAAGCCCCCTTCTCTCCCCCTGTCCTCCCACCCACCCCTTCCCACTTCCCCGTTCTGGTTTTGCCCTATACTGCTTCAATGAGTCTTTCCAGAACAAGGGGACACTCCTCCTTTCTTCTTATACCTCATTTGATGTATGGATTATGTTTGGGGTATTCCAGTTTTCTAGGTTAATATCCACTTATTAGTGAGTGCATACCATGAGTCACCTTTTGAGTCTGGGTTACCTCACTTAGTATGATGTTTTCTAGCTTCATCCATTTGCCTAAGAATTTCATGAATTCATTGTTTCTAATGGCTGAATAGTACTCCATTGTGTAGATATACCACATTTTTTTGCATCCACTCTTCTGTTGAGGGATACCTGGGTTCTTTCCAGCATCTGGCAATTATAAATAGGGCTGCTATGAACATAGTAAAGCATGTTCAATAAAGTATCCTTATTACATGGTGGGGAATCCTCTGGGTATATGCCCAGGAGTGGTATAGCAGGATCTTCTGGAAGTGAGGTGCCCAGTTTTCTGAGGAACCGCCAGACTAATTTCCAGAGTGGTTGTACCAATTTGCAACCAGCAGTGGAGGAGTGTTCCTTTTTCTCCACACCCTCTCCAACACCTGCTGTCTCCTGAATTTTTAATCTTAGCCATTCTGACTGGTGTAAGATGAAATCTCAGGGTTGTTTTGATTTGCATTTCCCTAATGACTAATGAAGTTGAGCATTTTTTAAGATTCTTCTCCGCCATCCGAAGTTCTTCAGGTGAGAATTCTTTGTTTAACTCTGTACCCCATTTTTTAATAGGGTTGTTTGGTTTACTGGAGTCTAACTTCTTGAGTTCTTTATATATATTGGATATTAGCCCTCTATCTGATGTAGGATTGGTGAAGATCTTTTCCCAATTTGTTGGTTGCCGATTTGTCCTTTTGATGGTGTCCTTTGCCATACAGAAACTTTGTAATTTTATGAGGTCCCATTTGTCAATTCTTGCTCTTAGAGGATAAGCTATTGGTGTTCTGTTCAGGAACTTTCCCCCTGTACTGATGTCCTCAAGGGTCTTCCCCAGTTTCTTTTCTATTAGCTTCAGAGTGTCTGGCTTTATGTGGAGGTCCTTGATCCATTTGGAGTTGAGCTTAGTACAAGGAGACAAGGATGGATCAATTCGCATTCTTCTGCATGCTGACCTCCAGTTGAACCAGCACCATTTGTTGAAAAGGCTATCTTTTTTCCATTGGATGTTTTCAGCCCCTTTGTCGAGGATCAAGTGGCCATAGGTGTGTGGGTTTATTTCTGGATCTTCAATCCTGTTCCATTGATCCTCCTGCCTGTCACTGTACCAATACCATGCAGTTTTTAACACTATTGCTCTGTAGTATTGCTTGAGGTCAGGGATACTGATTCCCCCAGAATTTCTTTTGTTGCTGAGAATAGTTTTAGCAATCCTGGGTTTTTTGTGATTCCAGATGAATTTGTTAATTGCTCTTTCTAACAATGTGAAGAATTGAGTTGGGATTTTGATGGGTATTGCATTGAATCTGTATATTGCTTTTGGCAAAATGGCCATTTTAACTATATTGATTCTGCTGATCCATGAGCATGGGAGGTTTTCCCATTTTTTGAGGTCTTCTTCCATTTCCTTCTTCAGAGTCTTGAAGTTCTTGTCATAAAGATCTTTCACATGTTTGGTAAGAGTCACCCCAAGATACTTTATACTGTTTGTGGCTATTGTGAACGGGGTCATTTCCCTAATTTCTTTCTTAGCCTGCTTATCCTTTGAGTATAGGAAGGCCACTGATTTGCTTGTGTTGATTTTATAACCTGCCACTTTGCTGAAGTTGTTTATCAGCTGTAGGAGTTCTCTAGTGGAGTTTTTTGGGTCACTTAGGTAGACTATCATGTCATCTGCAAATAATGATAGTTTGACTTCTTCCTTTCCAATTTGTATCCCTTTGACCTCCTTATGTTGTCGAATTGCCCGAGCTAGTACCTCAAGTACAATATTGAAAAGATAAGGAGAGAGAGGGGCAGCCCTGACTAGTCCCTGATTTTTGTGGGATTGCTTCAAGTTTCTCTCCATTTAGTTTGATGTTGGCTACCGGTTTGCTGTATATTGCTTTTACTATGTTTAGGTATGGGCCTTGAATTCCTGTTCTTTCCAAGACTTTAAGCATGAAAGGATGCTGAATTTTGTCAAATGCTTTTTCAGCATCCAATGAAATGACCATGTGGTTTTTTTTCTTTGAGTTTGTTTATGTAGTGGATTGCATTGATGGATTTCCATATATTAAACCAACCCTGCATTCCCGGGATAAAGCCTACTTGATCATGGTGGATGATCGTTTTGATGTGTCCTTGGATTCGGTTGGCAAGAATTTTATTGAGTATTTTTGCATCGATGTTCATAAGGGAAATTGGTCTGAAGTTCTCTTTCTTTGTTGGATCTTTGTGTGGTTTTGGTATCAGCGTAATTGTGGCTTCGTAGAAGGAATTGGGTAGTGTTCCTTCTGTTTCTATTTTGTGGAATAGTTTGAAGAGTATTGGTGTTAAGTCTTCTTTGAAGGTCTGATAGAATTCTGCACTGAAACCATCTGGTCCTGTGCTTTTTTTGGTTGGAAGACTTTCTATGACTCCTTCTATTTCTTTAGGCGTTATGGGACTGTTTAGATGATCTATTTGGCCCTGATTTAATTTTGGTATTTGGTATCTGTCAAGGAAATTGTCCATTTCCTCCAGATTCTCCAGTTGTGTTGAGTACAGTCTCTTGTAATAGGATCTGATGATTTTTTGGATTTCCTCAGTTTCCGTTGTTATATCTCCCTTTTCATTTCTAAGTTTGTTAATTTGGATACTTTCTCTGTGCCCTTTGGTCAGTCTGGCTAAGGGTTTATCTATCTTGTTGATTTTCTCAAAGAACCAGCTCCTGGATTCGTTAATTCTTTGTACGGTTCGCTTTGTTTCCAATTGATTGATTTCAGCCCTGAGTTTGATGATTTCCTGTCTTCTACTCCTCCTAGGTGAATTGGCTTCTTTTTGTTCCAGGACTTTCAGGTGTGTCGTTAAGCTGCTAGTGTATGCTCTCTCCATTTTCTTTTTGGAGTCACTCAGGGCTATGAGTTTACCTCTTAGCAGTGCTTTCATTGTGTCCCAAAGATTTGGGTATGTTGTGCCTTGATTTTCATTAAATTCTAAAAAGTCTCTGATTTCTTTCTTTATTTCTTCTTTGGTCAAGGTGTCATTGAGTAGAGTATTATTCAGCCTCCATGTGTATGTGGGCTTTCTGTTGTTTTTGTTGCTATTGAAAATCACTCTTACACCGTAGTGATCTGATAGGAGGCATGGGATTAGTTCAATCATCTTATATTTGTTGAGGTCTGCCTTGTGTCCAATTATATGGTCGATTTTGGAGAAGGTACCATGAGGTACTGAGAAAAAGGTATATTCTTTTGCTTTAGGGTGAAATGTTCTATAAATATCAGTCAAATCCAATTGGTCCAAAGCTTCAATTAGTTTTACTGTGTCCCTGTTTAGTTTCTGTTTTCCCGATCGGTCCATTGAGGAAAGTGGAGTGTTGAAGTCCCCCACAATTATTGTGTTAGGTGCAATGTGTGCTTTGAGCTTTAGTAAAGTTTCTTTTACGAATGAGGGTGCCCTTGCATTTGGCGCATAGATGTTCATAATTGAAAGTTCTTCTTGGTGGATTTTTCCTTTGACCAGCAAGAAATGTCCTTCTGTGTCTCTTTTGATGACTTTAGGTTGAAAGTCAATTTTATCTGATATTAGAATGGCTACTCCTGCTCGTTTCCTGTGACCATTGGCTTGTAAGATTGTCTTCCAGCCTTTTACTCTAAGGTAGTTTTTATCTTTGACACTGAGGTGTGTCTCCTGTATACAGCAAATTGTAGGGTCCTGTTTCCTTATCCAGTCTGTTAGTCTATGTCTTTTTATTGGGGAATTGAGACCATTGATGTTAAGAGATATTAGGGAATAGTGATTATTACTTCCTGTCATTTTTGATGTTCTTTTTATATTTGAGTGGTTATCTTCTTTTGGGTTTGATGAAGGAAGGTAACTATCTTGCTTTTTCCAGGGTGTAGTTTCCCTCCTTGTATTGGAGTTTTCCTCCTATTATTCTTTGCAGAGCTGGGTTTGTGGAAAGATATTGTGTAAATTTGGTTTTGTCATGGAATATCTTGGTTTCTCCATCTATGGTGAATGAGAGTTTTGCTGGGTATAGTAGTCTTGGCTGACATTTGTGTTCTCTTAGAGTCTGCATGAGATCTGCCCAGGATCTTCTAGCTTTCATGGTCTCTGGTGAGAAGTCTGGTGTGATTCTGATAGGTCTTC
The DNA here is from genome assembly GCF_947179515.1 of Apodemus sylvaticus. NCBI lineage: Eukaryota > Metazoa > Chordata > Mammalia > Rodentia > Muridae > Apodemus > Apodemus sylvaticus. The sequence continues at coordinate 110,223,085 of NC_067475.1, forward strand.
CTTTATATGTTACTTGGCCTTTCTCTCTTACTGCCTTTAATATTCTTTCTTTGTTTAGTGCATTTGGGGTTTTGATTATTATGAGACGGGAGGTATTTCTGCTCAGGTCCAGTCTGTTTGGAGTTCTGTAGGCTTCTTGTATATTCATAGGCATCTCTCTCTTTAAGTTAGGGAAGTTTTCTTCCATAATTTTGTTGAAGATATTTGCTGGCCCTTTCTGTTGTAAATCTTCACTCTCATCTATACCTATAATCCTTAGGTTTGGTCTTCTCATTGTATCCTGGATTTCCTGGATGTTCTGGGATATAAGCTTTTTGCATTTTGCATTTTCTTTGACAGTTGAGTCAATGGTTTCTATGGTATCTTCGGCATCTGAGATTCTTTCTTCCATCTCTTGTATTCTGTTGTTTATATTTGCATCTATGGCCCCTGATTTCTTCTCAAGGTTTTCTATCTCCAAAGCTGTCTCCCTTTGTGATTTCTTAGTTGTTTCTACTTCTGTTTTTAGGTCCAGGATGGTTTTGCTCAGTTCCATCATTTGTTTGTCTGTGCTTTCCTGTAATTCTTTAAGAGATTTTTGTGTTTCCTCTTTCATGACTTCTGCCTGTTGACTCAAGTTCTCCTGCATTTCTTTAAGTTTTTTTTTTGCCTTTCTTCTTTATTGGCTTCTATCTCTTGGGCCTTATTCTCCTGCATTTCTTTAAGTGTTTTTTGTGTTTCCATTATACGGGTTTCTAGCTTATTCATGTTCCCCTGTATTTCTTTAAGAGATTCGTTAATGTCCTTTTTGTGTTCTTCTAGCAGCATCATGAACAGTGATTTTAAATCCAAATCTTGTTTCTCTGCTGTGTTGGCATAACCAGGACTTGCTGATGTTGGAGAGTTTGGTTCAGATCCTGCCATATTGCCTAGATTTCTGTTAGTAGCGTTCCTGCGTTTGCCCTTTGCCATCTTGTTCTCTGGAGCTAATTGGTCCTGTCTCCGGCTGGTGTTTCAGCCTCCTGAGAGGCTCTAGGGCTATTTCTGCAACACTGGAGGGCAGGGTTTCCCCTGTTGCAGATTGCTGATGTGCTTTCCTTCTCTTGGGTGCCCTTGCAGCCCTAGTGTTCTTTGCCCCAGATTGTGTCTGTGAGCCAGAAGGTGCCCATTTGCTCCTTCAGGGAGTGCTGAGGCTGTATGCTGCAGGGACCTTTTCTGCATGTTGATCTCTCTGCTGGGCAGCAGAACTCCCAACTGGGTTGGTGCACACAAGGCTAGCCTAGCTGCTCAGGCCCTGAGTCTAGGCAAAAGCCTGGCAGGCCAATGTCGGAGCAAAGTTCCCCTCAGCTGTGAGTGTTAATTGGGTCTGTCAGGTGGCTAGGATGGTGGCTTGCGTGCGCTCCCTGAGAGTGCTGGGAGAGTCTGCTGGGCTAACAACCTCCTGGCCGGGTCAGCACACAGATGGCCCACCAAGCAGCCCAGGGCCTGGGGGCAGTCCAGGGCCTGACCGTCTGAGACCCCTGCTATGTCCGCCTCGGGCTATGCCTGTTAGCCGGTTTGGTTTTGCCTGCTAGGTCTCTCTGGCTTCCCTTAGGCAAAATGGCAGTGGCGCGCGAGCCAGCAGGGGAGGGGGGAGGGACCTCCTGGCCGGGTTTGCACCCCGGTGGCCCCCAGATCAGCCCAGGGCCTGGGTGCAGGCCAACGCCGGTCGGGCTTAGACCCCCGCGATGTTGGTCTCAGGTTATATTTGCGTACCTCAGTCTGATTTCTCTGACCGAGAACCAATATGGAGGCCTCGTAACTGACTGGTGGGAGGCAGAGTTCTGACGTGGCTTCTGTGTGGTGAAAGGCGCGGTAAATCCGCAGCTGCTTGCATGGCCCTTCCTCTGGACCAGCCGCTGCTGCTGCTGCTGCTGCTGCTCCTTTCTGGCATTCTTTAAGGGATTTATTGACTTCTTCCAATTTTTTATGTCTTTTTTTTTTCTTTTCTTTATGGGACTGTTTTCATTTTTTCTCTAAGGACTAGCATCTTCATAAAATTGGTTTTAAGATCATTTTCTTGTGCTTCAGATGCATTAAAATATTTAGTCTTGGTGTCATAGGATAACCGTAACTCTGGTGATGGCCATTATTGCCCAGACTGCTATTGGTTGTGTTCTTCCTCTGGTGTTTAGGTATCTAGGATTGGGCTGAGTATAGGCCTAGGTGCTGATTTCTGGATTTGTCTTTTTTGGGTGAGTGTTTTGTTCCTTGTTCCCCTCATTCCTTGACCTACCTATCTCTGTGACCTAGATTTATGGCTTCTTGCTTGACCTCTGATCCACTAGGGAGTCTTGGACCAAGTTAGGGGCTTGACTTCTGGTAACTTGCTTGGCTTTTGACGCAGTAGGGTGAGCTCTGTTCTTTTGACTGATGTGGCCTGCATCTCAGCCTCTGGAGTCTGCTGGAATTGGGGGCAGGGGCCTGGCCATGGGGCAGGCAGTAAAGTGGAGAGTGCTGATGGAATGTGTTTTCAGGAATGAAGTCTAGGGAGGAGAGTAGTTCAGCTGGAAGGATGGTCACTCACCTGTTCTTCTGACTGGTATGGCTTGCCTTTTCTGCTTTGTTTTGTTTTGGTTTGGTTTTTGGTTTTTTTTTTTTTTTTTTTTTAAGTTCCATTATTCAGGAGCCTCATTAGGTCAGTATCCAGCACACATAAGTCTCATAAGGTGCATGGTTCAATGCATGCAACTTACAGCAAGGTTTAGAAATTAAACAAGGTTTAAAAATTAACCAACTTTAAAGTTTAAAAAAAATTATGGCTTACTTATTTTTATAAGAAACTTCTTTTTGTAAATAAAACCCTAAGATGATTTTTCAGATCTGTTATGATAGAGTAATGAAAAAGAGGAGTGAAAATACAATTAAACTCAAAACTCCAAATGTTCTGGTCAAAAGTAAGTAGAGACTGTTGTTCTGTTTTGGAGATGCTACACATAGGGTGTGTGTGTGTGTGTGTGTGTGATATATATATATAAATGTATATATAAATTAAACACACATATGTAATTCCAACTTCATCAGTTGTGCTGAATTTTCTGAATCCCAATTAAAGTCTAGAGTGACAGGAAGTTTCTTTCTCTTGCATTAATTTTCCGATTTTTCTATCCTGCTTCATTTTGGCATTTGATCATAACCTAAACATACTCTTACCACACAATCTGGTAATTACACTTTATTTTGTTTATGCAAAAGAGTTGACAACTCTATTTAAAAAGCAACCCATAGAAGTTATTAATGAAGAACAAACACTGAAAGCAACCAAAATGATTCTTAGTTGAATGATTCTTAGGTGCATGAATAATAAAAATTGCTGAATATCTTGACAAATTGATGTTATTCAATACTAAGAAGAGAGAGAGAGAGAGAGAGAGAGAGAGAGAGAGAGAAATATTGTCAAATTATGAAAAGACACGGAGGAGAGTAACATTTATTTTACTAAGTATAAGAAGCCAAAATTCCAACTGTATATCATTATCAGAAAGGCAAAAGTATTTGTATAGTAACTAGATCAGTGCTTGCCAGGAAGCACAGGAGAATGACTTACAGAGATGCTATTCTGTGTGGTGCTCTAATGGTTGACACTGTAATTGTCACTAGCCTTTTGCCAGACTGTATAATACAGTATAAGAGTGAACCCAAATGTAACTTAGGGTAACAATAATGTGTCAGTGTAGGTTCAATAGTTGCAATGAATATAACACTGTGGTGCAGAATGTCAATAACTTTATGTGCCTGTGTGGGAACAGAGTGTACACAGAAACTCTCTGGACTTTCTGTTCAGTTTTGACATGAACCTAAAGCTGCTCTCAAAACTAAATTTCATTAATTAAAATGTCTTTGATTGAATTGTTAGAAATACAAACCAGTATTTTACCAAATTAAATATAATTATTTTTGAATCATTATACAACTAATTAACTTTTGGGCAACATAATTTGACATGAGAATTCATAGTGCCTGTCTACATTTATATTTAAACTAAATATAATTCAATAAAGTACTTATTATGGATTCTACTGCCAGTCACTTTGACAAGAACTATTGAGAAATATTAATCTTAAAATACGTAGTTCAGAGATGTCGGATCATCTTTATTCATGAAGTTATGTTCTAAGAAACAGTCTGGGTTTCATGGATGCAGTGTATGCTGCCCTACATCTCGTTCCCACATTTTGCACCCTTTGCTCATCTTTATCAACAGACAGAGCTTACATCATGGCAGATGGTTTGCAATATACACACAGTGAGCCTGAAGGGCTTCAGATATGGACTCAGAGTGTATATACAATTATTAAACAATTTTAAAATTATTCCAAGTAAGGATAATTTTTGTTATACAAAACAAATATCCACAAAGAGAGATTAGGGAAATGGATGATTGTCTGATGTTTTATTAGAATGAGAGAACATAACTTTTTTTTTCAGTTCCTGCCTCACTTCTTAGATTCACAAGACACTGTATTGGCATGCCTTCTGTTAGCTTAGCATGAACAACATATATTTTCAAAATCATAGAGTCTTTGAGACCTTTTCCTTTTTATTTTTCTTCTCTGTACTTCACTGGTGTATGTGGTAGGACAATTGTTTGTTATTTGCCTGGCTGGCTCTAAGATAAAATATTACTATGTAGCCTAGGCTGGTCTCTATTCACAACCCTCCCAAGTGCACAGGCATGGGCCATTGTGCCAGACACTTTGTTGTCAATGAGCATGTATTATGGATGCAATAAAGGCACTGTGAAAGACTAGAATATCTGTTCATCTGTTCATTTGAAAGTTTCTGGATAAGAGTACTAACCCAGGAGTCCTATACTATTGTTTCTTCCCCAATCCCTACTACAGTTTCTGGAGCTCTGTGGATAGCTTCCTTAAGGCTCCACTCTAGAAGAAGCAAGCTTGCTTATTTAAATAAAGAGTATATAAGGCTAACGGAATTAAGTTAAAAACCTTAAATGAAATTGTATCAACCAATGAATGAATGGACAAAAAGATGATGATGATGATGATTATACATACATATATACATATATACATTCATACATACAGATACATGTATAGATAGAAAATAGATGATTGAAAGATAGATTAAATATATGATAGATAAGTAATAGATGATAGATAGATAGATAGATAGATAGATAGATAGATAGATAGATAGATAGATAGATATAGACAGGAAGGTACATAGTAGACTGGTAAAATCAGACAGGCAGGCAGGCAGGCAGGCAGACAGATAGACAGATAAAAACCAGTAGAGGCTTTTCCTGGAACTCATGAGACACTTCTGGTGGAATCCTGCTTTCCTGTTATAATAAATGTCCCTTCAAAGGCCAAGCCTATCTTTTTTACCATATGAATATTTCAATCAAGATGTTTTAAACACTAAACCTTTCTCCTTTATGTAGGCTAGTTTAAGCCACAGACTTTAACAGATGGCGCTGGTTTCAGTGTGTCCCAGCCTCTTGGGACCCAACAGGACTCCAGGCCAACTACCATCAAAGAACTGCCAGAGGCTTGCGGCTTAAGCACTTCAGAATAACCTTGCCCTGACATTTGGCAAGGCTCCAGAGCATTTAGGGTCAAAAGAGGAATGCATAATCAAAAACTCATCTGTGGCTTGTAGAGGAGAGCCTTTCAATTAAAGCTTTTAATGGTTTCACAGGAGACCCACAGTCATTTCCTACACTGGCTTTAAGGACTAGCAGACAAATCAGCAAACGGCACACCCCACCCTCAGCAAACACTATAAAAACCTAGGCACTCCTCCCTGTCCAGAAAGGTCTTCAGGCTCCTGACAGAGTCTTGGGTTAAGTAGCACTGAGAAAACTTGACTGTCCTTAATTAAAGAAGCGCATTGCTATTGTCTTCAGCAGCCATGGCTCCTTCATAAAGCAGGCTAGAAAGAGAGAGACCATTGAGAGACTGCGGAAAGGGAAAGAAGTCCCGAACTCTGGCTCGAGCCAGTAGTTGGAAACTGAAATTGCAACCCAGTGATTGTCTCACAAAGTAGGATGATAAGGCATAATATGGAGCTGGAGGGATGCCTCGGAGCTTCAGATCATTTATAGCTCTTGTGGAGAATCTGGGTTCTGTTCCTAGTATATAGCAGGCAGCTCAAAACCACCAGTAATGTAGGTGCGAGGGAATCTCGTGCCCTCTATGAACTCAGAGCACTCCACACTTGTACACACACATTCACATGTAAATAGCACAAACAAGCTAGAGCCAGGAATAGGAGCAGAAGCCTTTGATCTCAGCACGTAGGAGGCAGAGGCAAATGGGAGCAGCCTGGTTTGCACACTGAGCTCCAGGACAACCAGAGCAACATGGAAACCCTGTCTCATGGGGTCTTGGGGGAAGACTGTGCTTACTTTCAGCCAGAGTATTTGTGGCTTTGGGGTTTAAATGTATTAGCATGTCTTTCGCATCTCTAACTCTAAACAGTGCACCTCATAAATCCTAGAGTAAAAAAGTACACATATATGAGTACATGTATGTAACGCAGACTGTTGTGTACAAACTTCACTGCTGAATCAAATCTCTAGCCCAAAAGGAAAATTTTAGGATTAAAAAAAAAAAAAAGTGAAGCATCTTATACTTTTAAACTTAATTTATAAACTTGAGTTATTTTTTTGAACTTTGTTTAATCTTCAATCCTTGTAAATTATATCTTTTAGGCAATATAAGTCATAAAGTCACAGAAACATATATATGGTTGTTATGTAGACATCCAAAGGTATCCTCTCTAAATCCCTGCATGTAAATCTGAAGTATATTCTCTTCCTTGACTTGACTTAATAAATTCACCACCTCTACTTCAAACTTCTGTGGCTCTAGTAAAGGATTCACCTTTACCTGAAGTAGAATTCCCTAAAGAAAACCTCCCTGGACACTAATAGTAGCATTGGGCTCTGTCTCCCTACCACTGTTAAATGTTGATCGCATTTTCAAAAAATTATTTTTTATCTTAGAGTGATTAAAAATGGAAACCACAATGTCCTGAATTGTCTTCATAGACTAGGTAAAACTCTAATCTGGAAATAGAATCCTGATAAAATCTGAGTCCTGCTTCTTATTCAACAACTAGACAATTTTCTTAGTTTCTCTTAGTTTCTACTCCTTATCAATATGATAGAGTAATTTATATCTAACTCCTAGGTTTTATTCTGATTCAAATGAAGAGCATAGTTATTACCTAAGGTATTGACTATTTTATTCATGTATATACTGTAAGGAACAGTATGTACACATGGTATATCTATTTCCTACAAGCATACACACATAAGATAACATTTTAAAACTGAAATTTTTAGATATAAATTTATATTTCTAGTTTTCCTTGAAAACAAATCAGATATCTGACAATAGTGGGCTGAGTCAGAGTGGAACTACCACCTGGGTTGGCAAGAACTTGGTGTCTTATCACTTCCTGGGTCATTCTGTCCCTTTGGGTTATTTGACTAAGATGTTTTCTATTTTAGTTCCCCTACCGGTAGCCTACCCTCTACAACAGAAGGCCAGAAATCTTCAAAAATACAGAAGCAAACTGATAAAGAGCTTACAGGTGGGTAATACTCGGGAGCGGGGGGGCCTTCTTGGTCTCTCACCCAGCTGAAGACTTACCCTGGGAAGAGAGCCATTCAGAAGACATGAGTCAGTTCTCTAGATTATGAATCTCTCTGTTCTAGGTCTTACCATGAAGGCAACTGCCGGAGTAGATGATCTGCCGAGGGCACACTTCAGCAACTCTACTGCTATGAAGAGTGCTATTTACTATGACATTTGTTTTGGTCACCACAGTAGTTGGGAAAGCACCAGCGACACTTGCTGAGTGGAAGCAAGGGGATGGGCCCCTTATAAAGTGATGGAAAGAGAATTTGCTGTGGGGGAATCTCAGCTTTTCAACTTTCTCATTATCTTATCATATACAACTATTATGTCATAACTACCAACCAGAAAAATACAATTATCTTCATTCAAGTCTGAACTGTTAGGTATACATACAGATTGTTTTCAAATAGATTTAAAAACATTGAATTTCAGAGAAGTTCATGGTGGATCTGAAAGGATCTGCCCCCGGAGGAATCAGATTTTAATAAGGATTGCAAGATGAGGTTTTAGTTGTTGCGCCCAGAGATTGAGTTATCATTGTTTCTGAACTAAGTTTGTGTTGCATTTTCCTTCACGTGGCAGCTCGTTTGGTTTCAAGAGAGAAAGGTATGTTGGCCAAGCGTGGGTTTGGCTGAGGTACTCCACAAAGGCCCTCGAGGATTGGAAGCATGGGCTGGCATGGTAGCGACTCCCCAGTGGGAACGTAGTGAGCTGGGTGGGGAGCTTGTGGAATTCAGAGTGAGAATCTCCACAAGGTAAAAACAGGTCAGCCATTGTCTGCCAGTGCATGGCCAGCCAGGCCACCAAGGCAGAGGCACAAATGCAGGAACATGCTGGTTCAACTTTTTTAATATTTCACTCAACAAGTTCAAGGCATATTGTAAAGGAGTATACTTTATGTATTCAGAAATTTACCAATTCGTATTCCATTTCATAATCTACAGGAAGGCAGCATTTTTTTTAATGTAATGGAAGCAACAGTTTAGTGAGTCTGCTTTGTCCTGTATATTTTTCATATAATCAGTTCTGACTTTGAGCTGTTTCTGATTCCAAGAGAAATGTTCTTCAACTCTGTTAAATGCAGATACTTAAGAATAATGAGAAACCTGTGCAGTAGTGGCATATAACTTTAATCCCAGGACTCAGGCAACAGAGGCAGATAAATCTCTGTGAGTTTGAGGTCGTCCTGGTCTACAGAATGAGTTCTAGGACAGCCAAGTCTACATAGAGGAAGGTAAAAAGAACAATGAGAAAATAGTGTACGTCTGTACCCATATCCATTCTGTACCATGTAGGAAAGGCTCAGCTGACTCCCTCTGCTCACTGTTGAAGAAGTTAGCTTTGCTTTGGAAGGGTCCAAGAATTGCTGAAGGAAGACATCTCTTCATCCCCAGGGTATTTATTTCATGATGTATTATATAAGTCAGTTATTTTAGGATAGCAAAAGGTGTGTTTAAATAATATTTGTTACAGAAACAAACATGTAGACTAACACATTCTATGAATAAACCCACGTTCATAACTGATGATCAACCTGGGTCATTACTTTTCACAGTTTGTAAAGATAGTTCTGAAGCTTCAGGCTATTTAAAGAAATCTCTAAGCTGCAAACTGTTTTGGAAAACCTTCCCATCTTCTCAGCTCCAGCATAGTTTACATAAAAAGTAACAAAAAAAAAAAAATCACCTGTGACTCAATTATTTATGCTTGGTGTTATCTAAAAGCTGGGGCTTTCTCAGATGGAGTATACTGTGTGGTCACCTTAGCCTTGATTCACATCCAGTAGCCCCAGGTGAGAAGGTTGTCACATGAAGGGACTCCTCTCCTTGCTTGAAACTTCAAGGTATGTCTTAGAACTAACTCACAATCCATTTTCATTCCTCAGTGACGTTCCCAGGAAGGATGAAGTTTCGGCTGAAGTTTCTGGAAGCTTAAAAGAACCCCATGACTCAGCGCAGCCATCTTGACACCAATCCACCCTGGCTGCTGTTTGGGAATGTTCCCAGATGACAGGGATGAATGAAAAAAGAAAGACTCACTGCTAGTTGTGTACTACCAAAATATCCTTGTTTCACGATATCACTTTTCACTTTATTTAATAAACACATTTCCCCACCCCAAAGACACACAGAAAAACTTGGCAAATAAAAATAAGTTTTAAAAAAATTATAAGCCTGACTTATACATTGCTTTATTTAGAGGATACTTTCCACACTTTTTTTTTCTTCCACCCACCAAAAGGAACATGCATAATAAATGAAGCTGAGCTTGGCAGGAAATCCATCAATAAGGTTAATTCAATGTAGGCAGAATCGCTAATCTCCATATGGCCATCAGGGGTTGTTCTGGTTTCAAAACCAACGACTTACAAACAGCAGAACATGCCTCATCAAAGGAGCTGAGAAGGAAATCTTAGCTACATGGAAAAGCACAGCCCCACCTAGAGATATCACGTGGGAATTCAGGTTTCAGGTCACTCACAGCAGGGGGGGGGTCAAAATCCAGCACATCATTCACACGTTCCAACCTTCTGACAGAAGTCTCATAGCCGCTCTCATTTTCCTCATCAGCAGAATCAAGAAACGGTGCAGAGTTGCATGCTGTGTCTGTGGCAGGTGTTTCAGAAGAAATGTTTAGCATTATATCTAATATTTAAAGGTTTCATTTGTAAACACTTTAAGTTGGTGGCTGTAACAGTACAACCCTTTGCAAGCATTGCTAAAGACATCGCTCACCTTGAAAGGGAGGGAGGGAGGGGGAGGGGGGAGAGAGCAGGAGCAAGCGAGCTTAGGGAACTGGAGGCTTTTTGTTTTTCTTCTTTTTTTTTAAGTCCTCCATCAGTGACTGAACTGTGAACAAATTTGAATCACATTAGGAAACTGTTTTGTTCCTGTTGACTCCTTTGGTATGTATATAAAATAAGAATCTTGGGAAACAGGTTTTAAATGCCTTTGGTAGTAAGATGCTAATATGTTTTCTAGTAGCTGGCAATGCTCTATGCTACCATGAAGTTTCAGGCATTAAGAAAAAAAAATGTATCAGAAAGTGTTAGCTGAGTCCACAGCAGCCTTTTCATTACATAAATTTGCTTAAGTTACAGAGTGAAGTAAAGGCAATTATAGATTCCTGGGCATGACTAGGTACCATTCTTTTTTGACGGATTTTTCTTAAGAACAAAAATTATATAATAGGTACCTATGTAGATGGAGATCAATCCTGTTTAAAATGTGATCTAGTCATCTGAAAAGATGGAGTAAGATTGCTGAGGAAGTCCATACCCTTTTAAATGAGACTTATGGACAGCTTCTGTGCAACTTGATTTACTTCAATAGTAGGCAAGAAAAGAAGGACTACGGGGTGGAACGGAGAGGGAGAAGAGGTGGGGTGGGGTAAGTGAAAGGGGAACAGGAAAGGGGAGAACACTGTCATCTTATTCTTTCTCTCTTCTGATTTTTCTCTAAGGTCTCATTCAACTTTAAAAGTCTGAAGCTATATAGAGGATTGACGAGAGGGAGAGAGAAACTAAAAAACAGAGGGGATGGGAGATAACTCTAAGAACAAACAGCTTCAAGAAAATATTGACAAAGGCAGGTTTTATAGTATGTCAATCATTGGCACCAACTCATTCCAATTAACACTGCAATTCCAAAGGATCTTAAAGTGAATATTGTCTTCTGAATTACTATTATTTGAAGATGTAGTTATATTCACCTTAGTCTTTCCTTTAAACATGTTGGTGTTTAGTGATTTAGTGTGGTATTCTCCAAAAGATACACAGGGCTATATTAAAGCAGTAAGAATTTATTTGTCTAGTGTTCCATACCTTTTCCATCCCAACCTGCTAAAATCCTCTGCAATATTTTGACTCCATCCTTGCCTCTAGAGTTCAAGCCTTGAGGTTTTACTCTGATGGTACCACTTTGCTATATTACCTCACACAAGCTAATTATCATCTCTAAGCATTAATTTCCTAATCCTGAAAATGAAGAGAATTAAAGTAAAGGCAGTTAGTCGAGAAAAACACAAAAACAAAAGAGCAATCCAAATTCCAGAGGAAGAACTGGCATTATCCCTGTTCTTAAGCAGTGACTGCATCTGTACGGATCCTAGAGTCCCCAAAAAGGGTGTTAGAACTAGCTAGCTAATTCATCAAAACTGCAATATACAAAATTAGCTGCATTTCTGTGCAATGACTATGGGTAACCTTGAAGACAAATTAACAAAACATAAAATACTAGGTCAGCAAAAAAGGCCCAGCTGGTAAAAGTGCTTGCTACCCAACCTGGTGACCTGAGTTTGAGCCCTGGAATCCATATCAAAAAGCTAGAGGCAGGGATGCAGACTGACAGTCTTAGCATTCACCCTGTGAGATGAGAGGCCAAGGTGAGAATTGCCAAAAGCTTGTGGGCCACCTAGCCTGAAGTATGCAGCATGGCAGAAAGAAGAGAGACCTTGCCTCAAGGTGGAAGGAGGGAATCCAATACAAAACTCTGACCGTCACACATACAGGGAGGCAGACATACCCACACCCTCACACTCTCACCTCTCTCCCCCTCACACACACACATAACCATTCACTCTCTCACACACACACACATGTATATGCACACACACATACACACATATGCACACCACCAGTAATCTTCAGAATGGAAGGAAATATATATAAATCATAAATCTGATGAGGGACTAACCCTAAATATTTTAAGAGCTAATATAACCCAACAACAATAAAAATTCAGATACCTCTGTTATATAATGGACAAAAACCTTAAGTAAACATTTTTACAATAATAACATGCATGTGACTAACATATTAAAAAATATTCAACATTGTAAATCATAAGACAAATGCAAACCAAACCCACAATGAATTTTTACTTCACACCTATTTGGACAAAGAATATAAAGAAAATGGGTAGAATTTTCACTGAGGGTGACTTACCCTTCTGTTCTTTATTGCTAGCATTGAATTATATGTATAGTTTGTGGCACAGGCTACTATAGAGGTGCATATCATGTCAATGAGTAGATAAGCAAGCATCAGAGCATCTTAGTTCATTCCTGTTGCTATAATGAAATATCATGGACTTGGGTAACTGGGTATCATGGATAGTTGGTAACTGCTGGGGAAGGGAGAATCATTCTGCTTTGGGGTGTGTGGCCCCTGGGGGGGATGACCCCTTACCCATGTACAGATAGGTAGCATTAATTGAGCTTAGTGGGTTTTTGAAGAAAAAAGAAAAAGAAACAGAGGTTGGGTGTGATAGAGGATAGAGCTGAAGTTGGGAGGGGGAGGTTAGAGGGAAACCTGGAACAAAATTGGGTAGATGTGACTGTATTTCATTATATACATGTAAAAATTTTATCAAAAAATAAAACACTTAAAAATAGAGTTCCTTGATTGTTACCACCTCTGGGCTTTATGGAGACTATGGTATCATATGATGGAAGTACAGGAAATCCAGTAGGGCCCAGCTGACATTACTGAAGACTGTTGTGCTGAGTTAAATTCTTGACATGGCCTTTGAAGGCCACACAACCATTCAAACCATAGGACAGAGATACACAGACAAACATCCTCATAGCAATCCAAAAGCACCAGAGTTTTCTGCTGCAAGGCCTTTCACCTGGATCGTGGTTTGCTCACGTTTACTGCTGGGCAGTTCCTCTGTACTTTCCTAAACACACTCAGCTTGTTTTCCCCACACAACTAGCATTTTGGCGTGCTGTGCTGTGGATTGAGAGCCTCAGAACCTCCTTGTGATATGAGGGGGTCTAGCATTTTGTTTCTAAAGAGATTAGGAAAAGCTTAGTGGCAGCTTTGTTTTCCTCCTGTGTTCTGGCTGGAAAGGCAGGAGGAAGGCAGACTTACCTTTTCTTTCTTTATTGTGCTGTTCTGGGCTTTGTGAGGAAATTGGAAGGAAAAGAGATTGCCCCAGTGTGGTTCCTGCAACAGAATTCTTGCTTTGGCGGTAAGTAAGAGAAAGTGGTCTGTAAATAAAATAAAATAAAATAAAATAAAATAAAATAAAAAAAGATCTTGTCCTTGGAAACCAAAAGAGAGTAAAGGCTAGACAGCCAAGAGGAATTAAGGAGCCTGACTTCTGCAGCTAAACATCAACACTGGTCTCCAAAGCCCAGGTGAGGGAATCTAAGGGCTTCTTCAATAGAGTTATTACAGCATCGGGGTTGGTGGGAATTATCTGAAATTACTATTTACACTGAGTTGAATTAAAGTTCCTTAGTGTAATTAAGAATAGCTCACATATTAACTTCATGGATGAACTAAGACAAATACTCATTATCTTGTCTCTATTGTATCTATTCTTGCTGTAGTTGAAAGAAGAGGGAGAGACCAGAGGTGGGGATGTCCTTCAGCGCTATTCCTGTTTTTGTGGAGTCTCTTTCCTACCCACTCCTTCTATCAATTTGTAAGTATCTTTGAAAAAGCTGTGTGTGGAAAATTAGTCAAGTATAGTTTCATATTGAGAGAAAGGGAAGGGAAGAAGGGAATGACATATATTACTTTTAAAAGCATTTTAAACATTAAAACAAAAGAAAAATGCCATGGTCTGTGTTCTCAGATATACCCCCTTCATGGGCCTCCCCACAGGTGAGAAATGACATAAGAGAAAAGCCTTAGTTAACTAAGAACCACCTACATCCCAGAAACAGATGCTCCCCCATCTCTCCCTTTCACCCCTCACCCCCACACCGTTTATGACTCAGCACTAATGGCCCTGTTATTGCTAACAGCCAATCACCATCATCTCTGTCTCTATATTTTCCCTTCATCCCTGTATAGAGGCAGCCATTTCGCAACCCACTCCCCTTCATAAATCTCTTGTATGAGGTGAGGCTTGTAATGTGGTGTGGTTTTTGTGGCATTCCTTGACCCTGGATCTCAAAGATACTTTTTCAGTCGGAAAAACCCTTTCATAGGTGCCAAGACTTGGACAGACTGTTGACTGTAGTCCCCCTCAGGGTCTGAGCTGTACTGGGACCCTATCCCTCATTTCCAATCCACTCACAACAGTTGCCTTCACAATAGAATGACCTTCTGGCTCACAGATTGCTGAGCCCTCCATCCATCACCAGCAATTAGTAAGTAATCCCTCTCTGTTGGTATAAATGCTTCTCTGAGAACAAGGACTTGACCATTGAGTGTCCGGCACCTCTCTGGTACTCTTGGAGGTGGAGGTACCGCCAACCATGGTCTTAAAGCCACTCTTGACCCTCTTCACCAACCTCCTAGCTCTTTCCCTTGAGTAAAGCTGTTTTAAATTACATAATATTTTTTATTGATTATTTGGGAATTTCATATCATACACCCTGATCACATTCACTTCCCAGTATTCCCTGCACCCTTGTGACTACTCGCCCCACCCCCCAGAAGAAAGAAGAGGAGAAAGAGGAGGAGGAGGAAAACAAGACCAATTTGTGCTGCCTATATACTCACTGGTGGAGGGTTGCAGGTCCCAGGACCAGGGAAAGGGAAATAGATCCCACCCTTGGGAAGAGGCAGGTGGGGAGTAGGAAACAGACTGTTAATTGACAGTTCTTATCTTGAGTTTATTTGACCTGTGAGAGGTAGATGTGATTGGATTCCCTGAAGCTTACGAGAATCTTTGCAAGTTTACAAAAAGATAAATCCTTCATAACTTGCATTTACCAACCTCAAAACTCCTTCCTAGACCTTTAGTTTTTTAGAAGCTTTTATAGTCTCAGAATATAAAATATATTCTTATATTCACAGATACTTTTTTATCTAATTTTTTACCATGAGGCACAGGCAGTTGATCAGTGGGTTCAAACCCTTCAGAGACCTGGGAAGGATATATCTAAATGTCCTATGTGTCAATCAAAAGGACAGACAGTCACTCCATTAGGTTCCTGTGATGTCAAAAAAATGTTGGGGACACAGGTCCCAGGGCAGGATCAATTTCGGCTGCCAATCCCAGCAAATCTGAGAGGCCCTCCTGTGGAAGAGGAACTTGGAAGTCTGACCTGCTTTGACTTAGGCAACGCGAGGCATGCTGGGTATCCCTGCTTGTCTACCCTTCAGGCCAGGCCTCAGCAGCAGGTAAGGCCATGGAACCTTTCTCAGTGGTTATCGAACCACAATCTGGGTGACATCCTTTCTGTTGTGTCTGTGTCTTTTGTTTTGGTTTTTGTTTTGTTTTGTTTCATTTTTTAAGATCCCATGGTACCCATCTTCCTAGTATTTACCAGAGATCCCAACACTATTGAATTGATGCCCCAACTCATAGTCTGAGATCTAACGGTTTATGTGGGGAAGACATCGCTGTATCAGAGGTTCCTCCAAAACAAAGATGTGGTCTTTGTTTGGGGCTTATTCTGGCATGGCCACGACTCAGCAGAGAGAGCCAGAACTGAACCAGGAAAGATGGTAGCTGGGGATGGGTACTCATGAAGCCCGAAGAAATGATGTATACAGTGGTGAAGGATAGAGGATCGGAAGTTGTCCCCCCATGGCTAGTCAAGACCCTGGGCTGTTGGGCTGGGGACTCTACCTCTCCAGGGTTTGGCATCATCTAATAGGTTATGTCTCTGCTGGAAATGAGCCAATTTAAACTAGATTAGATTACATTAAGGGCAGATTTGTTGGGAAGATGCTCTCTTCTGGGAGAGTTCACTGGCCCCAAGGATCAAGGCAAGAGAAGTCACTGTGGGGAAAGGGGGTTGGGGTGGGGTGAGTAGGGGAGGGAAAAAGAGAATGGGGCACTCAAGCAGAGAGAGAAGAGAAGAAGAGAGAGCCCCAAAATGTCTGGATATAGGGAAGAGCCTCTGGGGAAAAGGCATCCCTGCTCCTGGGCTGGAAAGTTCAAGGTTGCAGGTAGGGTATGCCAGGTAGGGCCTGAGGGATGCTGGGAGAACCGGAAGGCCAGGTCTGCTTTGGTATGTGAAATATGCACCTTAATCTCTTGTCCCCTGGTCAAAACCAAACACCTATACCTGTGTCCTATAGTAAATAATTGGATAGAAAAACCTTTAAAGTTTATGTAAGTTCTGAAGGTCTAAGCAAGTGTTCTAAGGTATATTAATTCAAGTTGTAAAGGTCTAGAAAATGATATAAGAAAAGTTAAAAAATGTTCCATATTTCTTTCTGCCTCAAGTTCTGATAAACTGACCAAGTACTGAGTACTGTTATCAGTCAGAAGCTCTAGATTTTACATTTTCTTTAGTTACCTTCTAATAATAGACCCAAAAGTTCTTCTCAAGCATGCTAAAAATGCCTCTGTCCACTCTATATATCCAGCCCTCTGGAAAGAGTGTTAACACTTTAATACACACTCACTTTTTGGTTCCCAAGCTTTTAGTCTGACTCAGTATTTCTACTGCCTTTCCTACAAGGTAGATTTCAATACTGATTATAAGCCATAGTAATGCTAACATATCTAAAACTTTTATTTCATTTTATAAACTTAATCAAAAAAAATCTTATAAACTTCATGGAATATACTTGAATCTACCTCTCACAAGTCAAATGGACTCCAGATAAATTCTCCTAAGTTTCCTCACCTGTTCCTGAGAGTGGGATCCCCCCCCCCTCTCTCTCTCTCTCTCTTTCTCTCTCTCTCTCTCTCCCCACCCCCACCACACCCCCAGTCTTGGTACTATACTTGTCCCTCTACTGGAAGTTTCCAATATAGACCCAAGATAAAAAATTTTCCTCTAAACTCCTTAACATAGACTTCTGGCCCTAATACATATGTTTCAGCAGATTTCCAATCAGTCAAAGACTACAAACTGTTCCGATGTGGCCTGCACCTCCCTAGCCCCAGATGGTTCCACAGAGCCTGGACAGCAAGTGAAACAGCTTGCTCTTCCTGGCCTTGGCCAGCATTTGTCATTCTTGGGTCCCCAAAGATGTCAACAGCTCTCTTTAGCAGAAACAGTCTGAAGAGCATGGCGCCCTCACTGCTAGCTCACTCATCACCCCTTCCTATTTTGTTTTAACTGTTAAACAAAATCGAGAAATGTCAATCAGCCAAGAACCACTTACGTTCCAGAACCAGATGCCCTCCACCCCCCACCCAACCTCTAATGACTCAACCCCGTCATTAACTAGACAATATATAATTCCACCATCACCACTGTTGCCACATTTTTCCTAATAAAATTCTCCATGCTCTAAACCCCCCATAATGTCTGCAATCAGAACATGCTCTGCTGTGGTCTCCACCCACATCAGGCGCAGCCCTCGCCACCTCCCAATACATCTCTTGCATAAGGTCTTGGGGTGGGGTGGGGGGCGTTGATTGTTGTGGCATTCCTTGGTTGTGACTGCCAAGATGCTCTTTCACCACAAAACTCTCAACAGGTCCACACCAAGGAAGAAGGAGATGGTTGAGAAAGGGCATGGATTGGGCTGTGGGCGTCCATATATATTATAAAACACACAACGTTGGTGGCGAGACTGCTCTTGGATTTAGAAACTCATAGGTTCACATCTCCTGCCGCCACATGGAATTACAGCCATTAATCGCTAGACCTATCCACCTAAACTTTGGAAAACTGATAAGCTCCTTCCCCCACTGGTCAGTGTAAATGTCCCCTGGTCCCAAGGGAAGGTTGCTAAACTCTCAGCCACCCCCTGTTCTGTCCTTGAGGATGGAGACATTCAGTCTTTATGACTGCTCTTTTCACTGACCCTCATTCTAGGACCTCTAACCTTTGGATGATCCCCCTTCTCTCAGAAGCGGTTTTATGTCGCTGCTGTAGAAGACTCCTAAGCTTAGGTAAACCATTCTCCTGTGGGTCTAGGACCCACTCAGCTGCTAGCTTCCGTGTGATAACCTGGCAAGTCTAGACTTGGCTTCTTGTTTGTTATTAATTTTGTTTTCAGGACACCAGTAGGAACATTTTAATGACATCCCACACTCAAAGCCACACTCAAAGGGAAGGTCTTCGCTGCTGCGTCTCTAAGTACTGGGACGTCTCCAGGTCTAATCACAGTACCCAGCAAGCAATATCTCTTCATGGCTACTTCACTGGCACTTTATAAAACAACTTTCCCACTAGCGATCCCTAGGCTTTTCCCCTCCCCCTTAATTCTCTTCACCATTTGCTCTCTGCCCCTTGATTCTGCTGCTATGGTAGGAAAAGCAGTCATCTGCCTACCCAGTCCCTGTACATTCTGCCTGGAACTCTGCCCTGCCAAGCTATTACTTTCCTGTGGTCACTGCTGCCACCACCCCTGCCCCACTCAACTCCACCTTCCTGAGCTTTGTGGCACAGGAAGAGCTCTCTCACCCGACCTGAGCTGAGTTGCTAGGAGACTAAGAGAATGCTACTTCAGGCACTAGCTCTCCCTCTGCTCCACCCCCTTGATTAAGCTGCCTGTGCTGTGCATTCCTGCAGCCATCCCCTCTGTCCCAGAGCCTGGTCCTCAGGCCACCAGCACTCTACCTACTGCAGAGGCCACTCTGTGACAGGCTGGGAAATGGGCCAGGGTGCCCTCTTGCCCATCCACCAGCCCTCTCCATGGCACTGCCCCTGCCCCTGCCTGGTACTCCACTCAGCCAAGCTGCTGCACAGTCCACTGTCAGCTCTCTGGTTTCTTTCCATTCTGGTCTACACTAGCTTTATGCCAAGTGTGCACCAGACAAAACTCAGCCGTTTGTCTCTTTGTGTGTGTGTCTCTTTATGTGTTTTTCTCTGCTGAGACAAAGCCTCGAGGCCGAAATTTCTAAACAGTAAAAAGTAAAGATTACTTAAAAGTAAATTTAGTCTACATATTATATATATATATAAGATTTCATGCTAAATCTAACTATAAGCTATATATGTGTATACGCATGTGTATATACATACATATATTTATATGCATGTATAATACATACATATATGTATATATGTATATTATATATAGACTAAATTCACATGTATATATGTGTGTATATTTGTTTAGCCTTTTTTTGCAAATGTCATTAAGTCTCTCTGTGTTCTCTTTATTTGCTAAATACATTCTCGAACAAGTAATTAAACAAACTCAGACATGCTCAATAGACTAGCTCTCAATCCTGTCAGAAATCTGCTAAAAGTAATAATGTTTTAAGCTTATGACAGACCAAGACTCCCAGAGCCTGAGAGCTTACCCCCTAAGGTCCCCAGTAAGATTATGGGCACAGGGACAAGATTCTATCTGCATCGTGGTATCATAACCACTGAGAAACACTGCTTCATTGCTTCACCCGCTGCCAGGGCTTGGCCTACAATGTGGACAGAGGATCTCTAGAGAGTTAAGTGTCTCATATTGCCTAAGTCACGGGTGTCATTTCTTTCCTAAGTACCTACTCCACAAGAAAAAGCTTTTAGTCTTCTGGGCCTTCTGGCCAGACTGACTCTATCCAAGTTACCATGGAGACAACAGGGACCTGGGAACTATTTAGATAGTGGACTGTAGATCAACCTCTGTCATTTTAATTAATACATGACTCCTAAATTATACTTTATTCTTCCCATATTTCTGACTGTATCCAACTGTGTAATCACATGTTTAAATTTTGTTTCCTTTGATTGCCTTTTAAGATCTAATGCTAAATCTACACTATAAGTTATCATGCTTAAATAAAAAAAAAGTTTCCTTTGGTTATCCTTCAACTATAGACTTAAGGTATTTCTCACACTAAACTGTATGATCAGCTATCATATTTACAAGGTCAAAATTTTGAGTTTCCTTTTCTTTTGAATGTAAACTTAAAATTTTTTTTCTGATTAGACTAGATGTGTATGTATATCGAGTCTCTTATACAGAAGTAAAAACCCCTCTTGCTCCCTTTGCCACACAAAAAGTTTTTGTCTTCTCTGAGCTTATCTTAAAGGCTTTCATGTTGTTAACAAATTTATCTTTCCTGTAAACTTATAAGCTATAGGAAACCCACTCAGATCTAACTCTTATGGACAGAGTAGACTCCATCCTGATAAGAACACCTGCCAATCAATAGCCTAAGTTCCCACTTGCTACCTATTCCAGAGAGTGGGATTCCTCTCCTGTGCTCTGGGACTGGGACTCCCCTCACTCCAACCACCAAGACCTAAGGGTTTCAAATGTACACCTAAAGTAATTTTTTTCTCCCAAGCATAGTTAATTTTATTCTCTACTTCTAATGTGTGTGTGTTTGTGTGTGTTTGTGTGTGTGTGTGTGTTTCAGCATCTTGTCAAGTCCAGGCATTTACTATATCCAGGACAGCTCCAGAGAAGCAGCCTACAGATGCTCCAATCTTCTCTCACAGACACAGATGCTTCTACAGGACCTCTCCTTCCTATCTGTCTGCAGATGGTTCCACAGACCCTGTACAGCAAGGAAACAGCCATCTCTCCTAAGACTGGATCAACATCCCCATACTCACTTTTTTTTTTTTTTTAGATTTTCTAGAGACGCATCAATCATCTCAAAGTCAGCAGGAAGTAGCTAAAGATCACGATGACCTTATTTCTGCTTTACCATCACCTTTCTCTAATTTTTTCTTTTTTAATTAAACCAAAAGGGAGAATGTTAGCATTCCTTCTAGGCTCCACCCCACAGTTACCTGGCAAGAGCTAGGTATGCCTGACTCACTGTAAAAAGAGCTGCTTGCCCACTCCTCACTCTCTTGCTCTTTTATCCTCTTCCCTCTCCTCAGTTCCTTCTCTCCCCATTCCTCTCCCCTCCCCCCCTCTCCAGGCTCATGGCTAGCCACTCCTCCTCTTCCACTTCTCTCTCCCTCCCTCCTGCTTTGTCTGTCTGTCTCTGCTACCACCTTAACTCTCTTCCCCACGCCCTAAATAAATTCTATTTTGGGCTATACTTGTGTGACTGGTACCTCAGGGGGAAGTAATGCCTCAGCATAGGCCCGCAGAGGTAACCCCTTCCTCCAAACCATACCTCTCCTCCACTAAACATATCTCTGACTTCTTCTTCTTCTTCTTCTTCCTCTTCCTCTTCCTCTTCTTCTTCTTCTTCTTCCTCTTCTTCTTCCTCTTCTTCCTCTTCTTCTTCTTCTCCTTAACACAACACATTCCAAACCTCATCTTTGCCCGGGAGAAAGAGATGATATCACTTGATGGCCCCCTGTGTGTCTCCCCCTGCATGACTTTTAGATGCTTTCAAAGTGGACTGTAGGAATCAGGCCTTAGTTCTTTGCAGAGTTGTGCCACTTGTCTGACAGTGGGTTATGCCAGAATGTTGTTGGAAGTCCTTATCTTCTAGCCACCCCTGTCAGTGCATGCCTGTCATCCCTGCTTTAAAAAGGACAAGGCAAAAGAAAAAAAAAAAAGTATATTCATGGCTTGCCTAAGTGGCACAGAAAGACCCTGTCTTATGAAACAAAATGAAACAGGAAAGAGAGAAAAGAAGGAGGAGCAAGGAGAGAAGGAACCTATAGGAGAGATGGGATAGAAGAGAGATAAGGGACAGATGAAGTAATGAAGGGGGTGGAGGGGAAAGTAAGGAAGGGGAGAGAAAAGAAGGGAAGGGAAGAGGAGAGGAGAGGACAGGGGAGGGGAAAGAGGGAGGGGAGAGGAGAGGAGAAGGGAAGGGAGGGAGGGAGGGAGGGGAGAGGAGAGGAGAGGAGAGGGGAAGAAGAGGGAAGATGGGAAAGGAAGGGAAGAAGGGAAGGGAAGGGAAATGAAGGGGAGGGGAGGGGAAGGGGGAGGGAAGGGAAGGGAGGGGAAGGGGGAGGGAAGGGAAGGGAGGGGAAGGGGAGGGAGGGGAAGGGGAGAGGAGGGAAAAAGAGAAGAGAAGAGAGGAGAGGAGGGGAGAGGAGAAGAAGTTCTCTATAACCTCAGCTTCAATGATGACAGAGTGGAAAAGGAGCAAAGCAGTCATTAATTAGGCCAAACTTCAAGCCAGCCCCAAACTTACTAAGACAAAATATGAATTCTGCCTATATTTCCTGAGCGATTTGGGCATAGATTAAAAAAAAAAAAAACACTGATCTGAAATATTTGAGAAGTTCACTTTTTTTTAATTGATCTGAGACCTCATCTCATCTTTAGCACTTACTTTCTGTGTAGCGAGCCTTATTAGGATGCTATGCCACCTGGCAGGAGCCTAACCTTGGTCAAGGACAAGGGCAAGGAAATGAGCTTCAGGCAGGAATCTGACATTAGGTAATGACAAGGAAGTAAGCTCAAGCAGGAATCTGACATTAGGGCATGATAGGGAAGTTAAGTTCAAGCAGGAATCTGATGTAAGGCTATAATAGGGAAGTAGGTTAAGGCAGGAATTTTAATCTTAGGGTGAAACAAAAGAAGTGGGCTTCAGGCAAAATTTGGGGCTTGGATGAGGAGGTGGGCTCAGGCGTTTTGGTCATTCTTTCATACTCTTGGAAATAACTGTCACTGTGTAGTAATTGAAGGACTTTGATTATTGCATTGACAATTTTGTGTTTACCGTTTTGCTTGTTCCTCATTGTACCTCTATTACCCTTAGTACTTGCACGTAATTTTTGTTTTTTTGGGTTTTTTTTTTCCCAAGACAGGGTTTCTCTGTATAGCCCTGGCTGTCCTGGAACTCACTCTGTAGACCAGGCTGGCCTCGAACTCAGAAATCTGCCTGCCTCTACCTCCCAAGTGCTGGGATTAAAGGCATGCACTGCCCGGCTACCTGCATGTAATTAAAATGGTATAAAAGTGGATTGAAAAAAATTAAACCCACCTTCAGTCTCAGACTTGACTAGGGTCATGCCGCAGCATTGTCTAATTGTCTTTTTCTTTTCAATCCTCGATCCTGAGCTGGAGGACCTGTTGACAGGCTGAGCGGGCTTGGTCATTTCTGTAAGGCTTTCAAGAGGAAGTTACTTCTCTTCTGAATATGAGTTTCCGATCTGAAAAATGGGAATGAAAATAAGTTTCACTTCATGGGCTATTGTAATGAAAACATGTGATCCTGTGATGAAAATCATGCTACCTAGCAAAAGTTAGCGCTTAGACAAAATGAGTTAAAAGAAATGCACTTCCCTTTGAATACAATCAGGTCCTAGGTATGGTTGAGGAAGGTTTTATTGTAGATATGTAAAGATGGAGTTTAGCTAGAATCATTTGGAAAAGTCAAGGCAGGACAGGAAGGAAAAGCAGTAGAATAAATTTGGCCAGTAGACTGAACTCTGCCATGAGGAGAGAGGGGAGGGGAGAGGGGAAGAAGGGAGAGGGGAGAGGGGAGAGGGGAAGAGGGGAGAGGGGAGAGGGGAGAGGTTTATTTGGCTTCTACTTTCACATCATTGCTCAGGATTGAAGGAAGTCAGGACAGGAACTCAACAGTACAGGAACCTGGAGGCAGGAGCTGATGCAGAGGCCATACAGGAGTGCCACTTACTGACTCGCTTTCCATGGCTTGCTCTCAACATAAGAATCTTCAAAATCCAAGCTGCTTTCCCATAGAACCCAAGATCACCAGGTCAGAGATGGTACAACCCACACTGGGTTGCCCCACCCCCATCAATAATGGAAAAAATATGCCTTACAGCCAGATCTTATAGAGGCATTTTCTCAATTATTGTTCCCTCCTTTCTGGTGCCTCTATTTGTCAAGTTGATATAATGCCAGTCAACACAAGAATAATCCCTGCACTATGCACACACACACACACACACACACACACACACCACTGCACTAAGGTACCAGAGAAGGACCAGCTCACCACCTCCATTCCTGGGAGAGCAAACTTGCCTGAGCACGGAGGAGAAGGCACCGCACATATTCGGCTCTGTTCTGTGCAGGCCTTGCAGCATCAGGGGTATGGAACCTGCAGCCTACACATGAATTCAAGGAATCAGATCTCTGCTTTGAACCTCTACAGTGAGCAAGTTCTTCCGTAGAAACCGGAGCGACTCAATCCAGGTGGCTTAAACCCAGGCAGTTTTCCTTGTTGTTGTTTTGGTTTTTTGGTTTGTTGTTGTATTGTTTTGCTGTTGTTGTTTTGAGACAGTATTTGTTGGGTAGCACAGGCTGTTCTAGAACTAGCTCTGTAGACCAGGTGGCCTCAAACTCACAGAGATCCGCCTGCCTCTGACTCATGGGTGCTGAGATTAAAAGCATACACCACCACTGCCCAACCCCAAACCAGTTTTTGTCAGTAGCAAAATGTTCACTTTGATCTTGGGATCTTTGTACTATTGCAATGACTTTTTAACTGATTCCAAATTCAGTAGAGTATGGGGTAACATTGTTTATTAGCTCCCTAATCCTCAACAAGTATCATAATTTCACCATAGATATAGCTTATTCTACATTAATTTTCCATAATCTATTGTCTTTAATTTTTACCCTATTATCAATTTCTCTATGCTCTATTATGAAAAATTCCTGATACATCATAATTCTAGCCTTTCTCAACATAATAATCCTCAAAATCTAAGTCATTAATATTAACAATACTGTTACCTAATATATATAACCATACTATTGATATATTGTATTTTTTTTATTCTCAGAGCAATCTAATGGCATAACTATCATTTGTGTCTTTTGTGTTGAAGAGGACTCTGAGGCTCAACGGTGTGGTTCCAATGATGGGAAGTTAGGTTTCCATGTTAATTAAAATCCATCACACTTGCTTGTGCCGTGAAGATGTGTACTTGCTCTTGAGGCTTTGATTTCCACTTCTGTGGCATGGTGTTAGTTAGGGTTTTCTTTGGTACTTCTTTGGCACTCTTCTATTCCTGTGAAGAGACATCATGACCATGGGAAAACATTTAATTGGGGCTGGCTTACAGTTTCAGAAGTTTAGTTCACTATCATCAAAGTAGGAAGCATGGCAGCACACAGGCAGCCATGGTTGGTGCTAGAGAGGGAGCCGAGAGATCTATGTCTGGATCTGCAGGGAACAGGAAGAGAGAAAGCATTTGGAACCTCAAAGCCCACTCCCGGTGAATGCTTCCTCCAACAAGACCGCACCTACTCCAACAAGGTCACAAGTCCTCGTCCTTTAAAATGGTGACACTCCCTATGAGCCTATAAGAGCTATTTTTATTCAAACGACAAGTGGGGAACAAAATATGTAATGTAAAGGTTTGTAAAGAGGGCAAAAAGAAATGCTTATCTAGCATTTCACACACGTTTGGCCATAAACCAGGGCTTTCGTGCCGAGCTGCATCTTAAACAATCCTAGGGTACTTTTTAAAAGTACCAGAGTTCAGGAACTGTGACCTAAAGATTTGACATAATCTTCAAAATTTCCAAACTATCCACATATGTCTCCTGCAGGAGAGCTAGGGTAGATAGCAAGTCTAGTTGTAGATTCCAAGCTGCTACCTGTGTGTAGTGACTGTGCTTTTTCACAGTCATACTTGCCTTGTATTGATTATGCCACTCACTCAACCAGAGATAAAAGCACAGCTTCTGGGTCCAAAGAACCAAACACAAGGGAAGATATAGGAAGGATGTGTCAAAAACTATGCTGATGCTAGATTCTCATTTGCACTAACAGTGACTACCAATACCCACATTAATGCATACTGCCCTTTGTTTTCCTTATCCCATAGCACATGGCCATGCAGGCTGATATTATGGGTCTCTGGCCATAGATTCTTGAGTATACTGATGTGTGAGCTGCTAATACCTCTGGATCAAGTGGAACACCTTTAAGAGGAGGGCTCCTTGGTTGAGGCACCTCACCTGCAGCTTCTAATTCTTCATACTATTATCGTGTTCCCAAATGATTCTGGTGCTGTCCACTGGATGCCTGATGCCTACACATTTAGAAACTAACTACAAGGAGTTCCATGGATTTTACAGGGAGCCCAAATCTAAGGTAGAGTGTTTGGTGAAAAAAAAAAAACAAAAAACAAAAAACAAAAACACAGGGGTGGGAGCTAGTGAAAGATGGAGGATTCATTACTATTTGTGAGGAGATAGGTTGAGACACTTGCAGGTTGTATGTACAGATACTATTTCTAGAAGGATCTAAAGAAAAGGCTCATAGATCCCTCAGGGATCTGGGACAGGAACCCAATGGTTGATTTTTCTGTGATTCTGCTCAACCCCAGCACCATCCTTCCTGCTCTCTGTATGTGTCTGTGTCCTCCACAGAAGACACAGTCAACTGTGCCTTTCTTGACTGCTGACTTCTTGGGTTTCTTCAGTATGAGTCACAGCAAGAGATCTCATACTTAGAAGACAGACTGAGGATTCCCTTCCATCCTTCTTCTTTCTTTGGTACTGTGCCTCTGACAATACATAAATCTGTCTCAAACCAGTTCCTTCCCAATTCAAACTGGACCATTGGAACACTGCTTCTTTCTTCAGGCTGTTGTCTAAGTGTCTGTGTTTGCCCATGTCCCTTGTTTTTCCACTAACCCTTGCACACTACTATAAACAGTCTTTTCATTGAAGTCTCTTAATTTGAACCTTCTGGAAACAATTTTTTCCCAAGTTCCTGAGAGGCATGTACCCTTTTGTATGATTTAAATATTTTACATGTGTTTGTAATATTGATCCAAAATAAAAATACAAAAAAAATCATAGAAATAGAGATTTAATCATGAGTAATCTTCAGCAATAAGTTCTGAAGACTATCTGAAGAGCACTGGTCCACTCCAGCACCTTCATCGTATTTGGCTTTAATCTGAATACAACAATGCAGTCTAACTATATGACAGCTCCATCAGGACACAAAACTGAAAATGCCCCAAAGACAAGGGCTATAGCTGGGGCCTCTCTTCAATGTAAATGATCCCTGGGGAGTTAGAGAAAAATTCTGGGAAGAAATTTTTAGCCTTAGAGTCACATCTGAGTTCAAGTGACATTCATGTCACTTTCTTGTTGGGTTCCCACCAGATTCCTATCCTTTCTGAACCCCTTAATGGACTCACCAGAGCATACATGAGTTTGAATAGTTCTGTTGCTATGAAGAGACACCATGAAAAAGGCAGCTCTTATAAAAAATAAAGCATTTATTTGGAGGCTTGCTTACAGTGTCAGAGGGTCATGACTGGGTCATGGGACCACTCAGCACCAGAGCAGTTGAGAATGACATCCTGATCTATAGGCAAAGGGTAGCAGGGAGACAAAACACACCTGGGCTTGGCATTGGCTTTTGAAACCTCAAAGCTCACCCCTAGTGACCCTCTTTCTTCAACAAGGTCATATCTGTAGTGTGTAGCTTCTACTATCCTGCTTTAAGCTCCAGGCAGATGGTACTACCAGTCAGTGCCCTGGTTTCCTTGGATCTGTGAGTGAAAGGCACACACACACACACACACACACACACACACACACAGAGAGAGAGAGAGAGAGAGAGAGAGAGAGAGAGCTCATTTTTAACCTGCCTTATGGACCAGCGGCTAAGCTCTTCTAAGCCTCCCATGGCTAGAATGCCTTTTTCTTTACTCCTTGCTCAACACTCTAAATATTCCCTTGACTTAGTTGCCCAGCTACCTTCTCCTTGCTCAACACCATACATCTGCTCTCAGCTTAGTTGCATTTCTAGTCTCTCACCTGGAGAAGTGGCCAATGGCCACTCCACATGGCTAGTGATTCTCCCTCCAAAGCATGGAAAATCTCTTTTCTCCTCCTGCATCTCCTAGTCTGCCTGTGGGAACCTGAAGTCCTGCTTCTTCCACCCAGCCATTGGCTACTGGCATCTTTATTGATCCATCAAGACCCAAATGGGGAACAGGACCATCAGCATTCACATGGAGATTCCAATCAAAGCATCACAAGTACCTCCTATACACATCTACTAATTCTTCTAATCCTTTCAAATAGTTCTATTTCCTGGTGACTAAGCATTCAAATATATGTGCCTATAAGGAGCATTCTTATTTAAATCTCTACAAATGACCTGGATATCACCGATTGTGTGCCATGAGTAATAATAACTAATGCTTATATTACTAAGAGGAAGTCACTAAACTCCTAACTGTTCTCAATCTGGTGGAGATGCACAATACATATTCTTATTCAATACCTGAGCTTTATGGAACAAGGATGAACATGAGTCACACACAGAAAAAGAGTTAGACCTGAAACATGGAGATTGAGGGGGCAGAAAACTCTAAATAATAATTTTGAAAGTTTAATATCTATTTAGCAAGAGTAATGATGTAAATTGAGAAGTTACCAGATGGTATCCACAGTTAATAATGCCCATCTGTGAGACATATCATGAATTATCTCCCACTGTTTGCCTCAGGTGCCCAAATGTCTCCATACAGATTCAAGGTCATGTATGAGATATATGGCAAGCAAGAAACATCTTGCTTGACATTGTATAAGAATTATACAATAGTAGATAACATCATGGTTGCTTTTTAAAGTTAAACATTTGTGTCATCCTGAAAACCAAGTTGACATATTAGAAGACTGCCTTACATTCAAACTTGCCTCAGGAAACTGGAAGAATCTTTTTGTAAGCATTGTTTTGAAACACTTGGCACAGTTCTGAAGGCTTCTGAGTCTGCTATCCTCACTTCAGCTCTTGATAAGACTTCAGAGTCCTACTTCACAGTAGAGGCCAGCTTGCTGCTTTGTCTCCCCCTTGCCCTAGGACTCTTCCCTGCCTAGTATCACAGCTGTGATAATCCCATGTTTCTCTTTGGTCACTCAGGACCAGGTCATCTGGATAAAAGAGCCCAACTCTCTGACACCTCAATCTCTTTGGGCCAATTTCTCTCTCTGTAATGATACTTCAGAAGCATTCCAGCAGTGATTAGTGCAAAGCATTTGGTGAAGGGTAGTAACGAGAGTGTAGCATTCCAACCCTAACACAATCACAAGACATCCCAGTTCATGTTCCCTATAGCCCATCCCACCTTGAGCCTTTTCTTTTCATTTATTTGTTCAAGTGTCTACTTCCTATTCCCTGGAAGCTCTAATAAGTATATTACTTGAAAGCCCCTTTATTCCCTCCAACAGTAGGAGTTTCTTTCCAATATCATTGTAACACCTCTGACACCCATGGCTTTGTACAGCTCTCCGTTCCTTCCCTGGTGCTTCTCCTGTCTCTCAAACATAATAGAAAAACCTCTGTGCTCTCTGTCTTTATATCTTCTCCCAGAATGCTCCTGACCCAAAGCTGGGGACAGGAGAAACTTCATTATTCTTGTTCATTATGGAACCACCTTGTCCAGTATCAACTGTCTTTAACCCTTACAGTACATTAGAAACTCTGGGTAATGCTAAAGTATACCAATTTTCAAGCCACATCCCAGAGATCTAGTTTCAGTTGACTTGGAGTGGAATCCACCTCTTGATATTTGTTTCAAAGCTTCCCAGGCACACTTGATGTGCAGCTGAGAACAAGAAAGAGATGGCTTTGTCCTCAGGTATGCTCTGGGCTTCATGATCTCACAACTTGTCTTCTGGCTATACTTGCTTTGTTTTAGCATTTCAAATCATATCTTATGAATTAACTTGCAGCTCTCAGTTCTTTTTGATATAATATACAAGGAAT
Source organism: Apodemus sylvaticus (assembly GCF_947179515.1). NCBI lineage: Eukaryota > Metazoa > Chordata > Mammalia > Rodentia > Muridae > Apodemus > Apodemus sylvaticus. The sequence goes on from NC_067475.1 coordinate 110,253,119, forward strand.
CCTTTTTAGACAAGTAAACACTTTTTGGTCATTACCTCATCGGGCCAGAAAATCAAGCTGTAAAGAAGGAAGCTAAGTAATTCCCATTAAAATGAGAGGCTCATCCATCACTGGTGTGTTCTCTACATTCTTTCATGCTGGCGGGTCAGCACTGCTGATTATATTCTACTTCCTCCCCTCCCCAAAATAAATCAGACGGCAATCTCGCAAACAACAAAGACCAAAGCTGATTCTAAGAATTGGGGTCACTGATAAGTAATGAGAAAATAGGAAAGGAGGGAAAAAGCAAAACTGAACTAAGGCTGATGACTTATTAGGGTTATGATGACAAATGGTTTCATGACAAATCCTGTGCATGGAGGTGAATCAACAGGCTTTGACGGTGTCTACAAGTGACATTTCCTTTAAGTGTCTAAATGATTCAATACCTCCTGAAATAAAATCCAAAAAGTATTATATTTTGAAGACTTTGGGTCTTCAACCTTGAGGGATATTATTCTCATATTTATGGTACATGCTTGCTGCAGTTTTAATTACTCATGAGAAGAAAACCATGATGTAAAAAGGAAAAAAACCAATCCCAACAACACACAGAACTCTGGAACAGCCATATGTTTTTAACTGTGTGATTTTGTCCAATAGTTAAAACAAAGAAGGAAAGGAGCCCATTAGGAAGTTCACATTACACACTTGTTTCTAAGTTACATTTCTTAAGGTTGTCCAGGAGACACCAGCGAGTCCAGTAGATCTGTTGGCTGCTCAGAACCAGCCGTGTTCTTACTTTACTGTAAATGGTGAAGCTTCTTGCCTGACAGCTGTGTTCTCAACTTCTCTGTAGGACACAATTAGGACCACAATATATGTTCTGTACACACACACTTAGAAGTTTGCACACTTTAATTCTTCTCACTAAAATACAAACACAGTTCAAGGATCATCAACACTAAAAACAAATATCTTCCAGTGTGAACGCAAGTGACCCCCCCCCCCCCAATGAATATGCAGGCAAAAGGGATTTAGATGGACCAGTGATTATGGAAAGAGCAAAGAGAAACTTCAAAGCTAAAAGAATTCAGAGTCTCTGGGAAAAAAGAAAAGTGATTGTGGTCATTAAATAAATCAAATAGGAACAATGACAAAAAAATCAAACAAGGAATCTGTTTTTGCAAATTAACATTATGCTGGAGACTAAAATTTCATACTTTTCTTTAAACTGAAAATGTATAGAAAAAATCAGGAGTGGAATAATAGAGTCAAAGGAAATCTACAAGTAGAGATAAGAAATAAGAAATTAAAATTAAACATGAAGATAAGAAGTGACTCCAAATTCCAATGGGAAGCCAGGAAGGGAAAACAAAGAATGGGGGATGAGGAGATGAAGGGAATTATACAGGAAGTTTCAGAGAATTATACAGGAAGTTTCCAGAGAATTATACAGGGAGTTTCCAGAGCTACTGGGCCTGAGAAGTTCATTATAGTGAAGTGGTGGCTGAGAGTGGGAGTCAGGGGAAGGGGGTGGAACTTCAGAGCAATGAGTAAGAGAATGTCTTACATGTGACCATGTCTTTCAAGTTTACAGTGTGCAGAACAGGAATTAAAATAGCTCCGTCTTCCTAGAGGCAACACTAGGGGCTAAAAAACAGTGGGGGGAAATGCCACTAAATCAAAAATCCTCAAATATTTAGGCCTTACCTATTCTTTCCTAGGAAAGGATCAACGACTATGTATGCCAGTAAAACAGGATATGAATTAGTAGAAGAAAGAAGGGCTGCTTCACGAGAGAATAGTGGTGGGAAGCCGGAGATGTCCCACAGCCTGCCAGCTCCTGACATCATCAGCTGTTTGTTGGTTGGTTGGTTGGCTTCATTACTGAGCTTGTTTTTTGTTATTGTTGTTGTTGGTTTTTTTTTTTTTTTTTTTTTTGCTGGTTTATTTTATCTTGGCCATTTGCTGAGTATATATTAATATAGCATTGTGAGTTCCATTTGCATTTTTCTGATGACTAAGGTGCTAGGTACCTTTTTAAATTGCTCATTTACATAATTTTTTCTGTTCAAACCATTCTCCCACATTATAAACAAGATCTTCTTTTTCTTATGGATGCATAGGGATGTTTAAAGTATATTTTGAATATGAGCCTTTTTGTATTTCTAACGCAAAATTCTTGACTGAAACAACTTAGAAGACATAGTTTGGCTCCTGGTTGCAGGTTGTCAGCTTCTCATGGCAGGGGGGATGGGGGGTGTGGTGGGGGGGTGACGGGGGCATAATTAATGGCAGAGCATGGCCATTTATTATGATGTATACAAGGAGTTAAAGGATGTCATAATAAGTAATAAGAAATAAGGGGGAAGATTTAGTAAAAATAAAATTTAAACTTTTTATTTAAAAGCAGTAAAACTAAAAAAAAGAAACTAAGGACATCTTGTCTCTACAAACAGAAGAAAAAAAAGCTTTATTTCTCTAACACCTAGAACTTGGAAGGAGACAGATGACATATGTATATATTTATTTAATAGCGGGAGACCTGCCATCATTGGGTGGCAGGCATGGTGTTCCACTCAGTGGGAATGAAATGCGTGCGTCACACCAGTTTCTCTGGCGAGACTGTTATTCATCACAGCAGTAATGTTCCCTTCGCAAAGCCCCCACTGGAAGGGAAAAGGCACACTGGTAATTTATATACAAAAAACCAACCCACGTTTGGCCTTGAAAATTAGCTGGGAACCCTGTATGTAGTCTGCTAGTTATTCACAGGCATGTTCTGACTTCTGATGGAACGGCTGTGGTTTCATTATGTTATCATCACAGTCAAATCAGAAAGCTGCAAAGACGTGCTGAAGGACTGGTTCGTAAGCTTCTCTAGCTGGGAAACTGGGATCTATGCAGGTTTCCTGGGTCCAGCTGCCGTGTAAAGATGGCCCTCATCACACAGACCTGCATTTAGAATGAGTAAGATGGCCTTGTCCTTAGCATTCACCGCTGGCCCACTGCTCTTGAACGTTTCCTGTTGGAACACCCTGGGTCTAGGATCCACAAACACTGCTTTTGTAAAGCCGGGCATGTACAGAAACTATACAGAAACATTAAAGGAAATGGTATGATGGAAAAAGGTAAGTGTGCAGATTGTTCGGCAGATGAATCTTGATTTTAAAAAGTCTAGCATTTCCAGTTAACCCTTCAGCCACTCACTCTCCATTTCTCCCTCAATTGCTTTAGTCCTGCATTTGCAGAGGGTTGGGTAATGTGCTATTCAAAAACACATCCATGCACTCCATCAGGCCTAATTATAACAGGAAATGTGAAGGAGAGACAAGTCAAGTACGTAATGTCTGTTCTCAGATAGGAACCCTGAGTCCCAGGAACACTTTCTGATTTGCCTTAAACCTGACAGCTAGTACAGAAACAGGGTTGAACCCCAGGACGTGGGCCAACACTTTACACTATTATGTACCTGACATGCTTGCTGAAAAAGAAGCAAGACTTTGTCTTCAGCCGTGATAAGTTTGATCTGAGTTTATTTAAACAATAAATCCTCAACATCAGTAGTTCTGTTCAGTCCTGGCCAGGTAACTGTGATACTATGAAATCCATGCGGCTACTACTTTGTTAGCTGCCCGTTCTGCATAATATCAGTGCTTTGCTCAATAACCGCTGAACTCAACAATACTCTATAGCAAGCAAACAAACAACACCAGAGTCACAAGGCTTAGTTTGGTCATTCTCTTTATTACAGAGACAGGCGAGTAAACAGATACCACCTCCCAAGTATCTTGGTTATGGTGGGAAGAGACGGATGTGGTGGGTTGTATCTGTCATCCCAGCACTTGGGGAGATAAGATTACTACAAGTTTGAGGCCAGCCTGGGCTACAAAGACAGGTCTCAAGGAAACAAAACAAATCATCAAAAGGTTACTCTGAGTGCCCACAGGGGAGTGCCAGTGAGTCCACTAAGAAAGAGTTTTCTGGGGCTAGAGGGATGACACTGCAGTTAAAAATACTTATGGCTCCTGCGGAGGACCCAGGTGTTGGTTTCCAGCGCCTACATAGCAGCCCTCAGCTCTCTTTAATTCCAGTCCAAGAAACTGGATACTCTCTTCTGACCTCTTTAAGCATGGGGCACTCGTGCGGTACACATACATACACATAGGCAAAGCATTCAGACCTATCAAGTAAAAACAAAACAAAAACAGATTAAGAGAGGCTTTCTTTTTTTTTTTTGTTTTTTTTATTCGATATAATTTATTTACATTTCAAATGATTTCCCCTTTTCTAGCCCCCCCCCTCTCCCCGAAAGTCCCGTAAGCCCCCTTCTCTTCCCCTGTCCTCCCTCCCACCCCTTCCCAGTTCCCCGTTCTGGTTTTGCCAAATACTGTTTCACTGAGTCTTTCCAGAACCAGGGACCACTCCTGCTTTCTTAAGAGAGGCTTTCTATGAGAGGAAATGTCTAGGATTTGTTATAAAGGATGGGAAGGCATTCTGCAAAACACGAGGAGCTGAAAGCATGTTTTGTATATCATGATCCTAGCTCCCAGGGGTCTGAGACAGGAGAATCCAAGTACCAAGCCAGCCTGATCAGGCTAATAGAAAGACCCTGTGTCAAAACAAGACTAGACAAAGCAAAACCTAGAAAAGCAGAAGAAAATCCCAGGCACACCCAGAGGCAGAGACAGAGACAGAGGCAGAGACAGAGACAGACAGAGACAGAGACAGAGACAGAGACAAACAACAGGAATAAATAAACTTTATAGCAAGGGGGTAGGGTGCCTATTAAAGGGGAATGGTCCTTAATTATAATGGTCACTAATGCTCACATACCTGTGAGCCTTACCCTGTGCCAAGCGCTCTGAATGCATTTAATTCCCATCATCACCCAGGTAAGCAAAACAAGAAACTGAGGCACACTGCTACTAAGCAACTCAGCTAGTATTCCAAGGTCAATACTTTCAACACTGATATACACTGTCTTCAAAGTGTGTGTCTGAGTGTGTGTGTGAGCAAGAAGGGAGGAAGAGGGACAGGACACACACACACACACACACACACACACACACATCAACATTAGAAAGTGTGTGTGTCCAGGCTTAATCCATTGAGAGATTTTACCAAAGAGGGCTAAGAAAATTGCATAAGAAAGTGAACCTCAATATTATTAAGGAAGCCTGAAAATTAAAGCCAGGTACATATTTCCAAGTGAGATTAGAAGTTGTATCATTCAGGAGCTCAACCATCCTTCCTTCGGGATGGGCTACAAAATTTTCCAGGTTGTGTGAGCAGCATATGAGTCTGTAGAACTGTGTAATCCCTTTGAATATATATGATCCGTAAAACTCAGTTCCTAACAACCTGAATTTAATGCTGTAAGTGTTACACATGATTCTCAGGGAACAGGTAGAAATGCAACAAGGACAGGTTTTATACCTTTTCTTTCTTTTCTTTTTTAAAGATTTTAATACCTGTCACTGGCCCCTTCAGAAGTTCAAAGTTAAATCTGGTGTCTAGTTCTAGAAAGACAAAATGTTGTAACAGTAACTATTAATCTTGCCCCCATTTGATCTTCAATGCTTATTATTTCCTCCCCACTGTTTTCTTTAACATGCCTATTATAATATATTTAAGTATTTCTTCATGGATTCACAGAGATGCAGACATATCTTTGAAAACGATGCAGATTCTTTTGCAATGAGGCACCGCATAATTAAACACATATGAAAACCAGCTGTTTCTTGGAGACTCAGAGATTAGGTGAAAATTAGCTTACTTCCAACCCTTGAACCTCAGAGTCTTCTGTGATTGTTACACTCCCGTGAACCATATCATTTCAACCCCATTTGCTCCTTGTTTTATCCTGGCACTTCACCATCTAGCTACTGACCACCAACCACATCCCAGGCATTGTTACAAACAACGGCAGCACTGTTTAAACCACAGGTAAATTCCTGTTCTGCTAGAATTGACATGCTGGCTGGAGGCAGGTAGGCAAACAAAACAGGGAGAGATGGAAAAAAAATCAGAGTATGACATTTTCGGGGGGCAGGGGGGAGGAGAGATAAGGAAAGTGACACAGGACAAATGAGGTCCCTGGTGTTGCAACTTGCTCTGCCCAGTGGGTGAGATCCTCTCTGAAAGATGGGCCTGGCCAAGGCCTGTGGGTGTGGGAGAGGAATTCCCTGAAGAGACAGACACTCAGGTCTGTGCTCTGGTGCCTGACTGACCTGAATGTGTTTATGGAAGGAAAGGGAGGTGTAAGTGGCTGGGGAGAACCCCGGAGAGAACCTTGGAGATAGGCACTGGACTATATGCAGAGGCAGATTGCATAGAGATTGCTAACTATACGCTGGACATACAACTGGCATCATATAGAAATCGGATAGAGATGCTGTCACAGAGACAAGCCTCGAAGTTAACCACCCAAGCTACTTCCTGGCTGACTTCTGTAAGACATTCACTTGAACCAAAACAGCAATTTGAGCAATTTTATTTAATAAGAAAGGATTCCTTTCAGGGGAACATGTGGGTATCTTCGGTTCAGCTCCCTCTATCTCACTGTGCCTCCTTAAAAGATATGTGCTATCCACTTGTGACCCTCCCCTCTGTGTAAATCCCCCCACACATGGGATTTCACCTCCTGCCCTGCCCCTCATGGCGAGCACCGAAAACATTCCACACTAAATCTCATTTGCATGCATTGACTTGTGGCTAACTAGATGATATGCTGTTATGGCTTATATGCATTTAGTTGACATTTATTTTTATTTCATACTTTAATTTTCTGTTGTTGAAAACTTCCCCCCCCCCAAGTCAGGCCCCACACATTGTGGGAAGTTCACATGCTCTGTGTGGCTGTGGAGCTGGCTGCAAATAGCTTGTGACCAGACCTATATCTGTGTGGTCCAGTCTGGCTGGCACTCTGCATAAAATTGTCTCCATGTCACTGCGCATGAGATGAACTGCAGTGTCAGCACGTTTCCATGACACCCACCGAGGGTGGTGAAAGACACATCTCTCCCACACTCCATTTGTTACAAGGCCTTCATGGAGCAAACAGCACTGTCTGTGCCCACCTCCTCTCACTGGATCCTCTCCCTCACGGATCTTCTGCAGCGCCAGTGTTCCCAGCAGCCCAAACCTTAGAGCCGTAGGCACTACTCCATAGTACCCATGAACAAAAATTCTGTGCCCTGGACTTGACATGGCTAACTACAGCCACATCATTAATTTGCTCTGAAACACACAGGAAGAGGTGAGGCACAGGCTACAACAAGAAAATAGGTGAGACTCAAGACCCTAGATGTACCAGAGGGTAGGGATGGAAAAGAGAGAGAGCTAATGAAGAATCACTGATCTACGCAGTTGAATCACCAATGTAGGAAAACGACAGGAAGGCAAGCCCATGCCAAGAAAATTCCAGAAAGAGCAGTCTCATTCACCTCTGGTGCAGCACAGCTCCCCAGGGTCCCTCCCTTCCTGTCTAACACAGTTTTCTCTCAGCCTTCCCACAGTTGTCCTCGGCTGGCCCGCCATTTTTGAGACAAGACACGCACCCTCCACCCCAGACCTTCAAAACTGAGGAGCAGAAATGAGATTGAAGTCAGTATTAGAGTCTGACCTCTTGTTTTCCAACAGCCATGAGCACATCTGTATCCATGGGCCTGGGCCACAGTTTGCACAGTTTGTAAAGCAGAAGAACAATATTTTTCTACTTAAATTGCTGTGGAATTTTCTAAGACCAGGACATAAGCTCTCCATAAATGCTTAGTTATTGACATTATAAAGCACTGTCAAGACAGGGTCACAAAATTGCAGTATGTTCTTAAGATTTTTGTTTAACAAATGACAAGCTTTAATTTTTTTTTAAAAAAGGGGGGGTAATGGTATGTAGTTGTGGGTTTCATGGGTACTTGCAGTTTAGTTTTTTTCTTTTAATTAATTGAAAGAATTCTAGAGGTAGAACAGTGCAATCATGAGACATGCAGGGGTTTGGAGATGAAGAGAAGCATCTGTGTCTAAGACTGTATTTATTACCATGTTTGGAAGCAATGTTCAAAGTCTAAGTTTATGGTTCTTTATGAATATTTGTCTTCAAACTAAATATTTTCCCTGGACTCCTCCAGACATAGGGCAATTATTGCTAGAACTGAATGGATGATAGGCTTTTATATGTCAGCATCTGCACAGTGGTGGGGGACTCACATAAAAGGAAAATCCAGTGGGACAAATAATGCAAAACTAAGACTCATTTGACCTCTACACAAAGCAGATGGGTGAAGAGCAGGATCAGTAGACAGACTTCCTTCCCCTCCCTCACAACTAGGCTTTAACTGCCACATAGCTTGTAGGTATGTGAGAGACAAGTCAAGGAAGTCCACGTTCTGGCCACAAGCAGGGCCCTAAGTCCCAACAGACAATAGCGTATTAGCCTCAAGTGGGGCACAGGAGAACGTCCCCTGGAAATATCACTGCCATGCATTCAGGATTTGATATCTGCTACAGGGCCTGAAGAACTTTAAAGCAGGCACCTTGCCTGCTCTCAAAGAGTTGTGAACAGTGCTTACCAAGAGTACAGCACACTGGCTAACTTTTAAAGCCAAATTTCCTTTCATGGCTTCCCTTTCATCTTTGGAAGTCTATGGTTTTGATGTAATGCTGAATATTTTTCAACTCCTTTCATTGCCAGGCAGTGGTAGTGCACACTTTTAATCCTAGCACTCATTGAAGCAGAGGCAGCCAGATCTCTGAGTTTCAGACCAATCTTGATTTACAGAATGAGTTTTAGGACAGCCAGGACTACTGGGGAAAAACATCTAGGAAGCCCAGAGAAAGAAAAGAAAAAAGAAAAAGAAATAAGGAAGGAAGGATGGAGGAAAGGAGAAAGGGAGAAAGAACGAGAGATACAGAATCTGGCATAGTGTGTCTGATGCATTTTTCTAATTCACTAAGCATGATGTGAAATTGAAATTTTATCTGCCTTGTAGACCTAATGGTTAAGAAATACTTTTTAGTGGGAAGGGGATACCATTTTATAAATAAAACAGGACATAATTTATTGTTGCTCTTTGCATCATGGTAACAGCACATTATTTTGGGGGTGAACAAATTTGGGAGTATCCCATATCTTATATTCACTTATTTTACCTTTATTACAATTATTATTGAAGTTAATAATAACCTTCTTAGAAGAAATTAAGACATTGGATAAGGACAACAACCTAAAACATAGCTGCTATGTTTTGAGAGCACAGTATAAACACACACAAACCACCACAAAATGTTATTGCTTGGGGCAGTATTTTCTTATCTCGCAGGGTTTTATGGCTTGATTGGGCTCAGCTGAGTGGTCCATCTATTCTGGTAGAGGCTAATAGGCCTGAAATGTCTAACACTACATCTGCTACTTTAGCATTGTAGCTAGAAGGCTGGAGTTTGCCTGGGTATCTTCTCTGGGTGTTCTTTTCCAAAAGGACATTCCAACCACTTTATATGATGCCTCAGGACTCCAAGAACAAGTTCTGAAAGAAGACAAATCCTTATTGATAAGACCTGACTAAAACCCTGCTGGTATCCCAGTAGCCAGAGAGCTACAAAAGAGCTTAAGATGCAGGATCCAGGGTTCACCTCTGTCACCACTCTAACAGCCAACTGCAGCCATATGCCATGTCTTGCTTTAGGTATTTTATGCATATTCATTTGTGTTTTATAAACAATACAATCTAGCAAAAAGCAAGCATACTTAGAATCCTCATTCTAAAATGAAAAGGAGATGCTAGTTGATTAAGTTCCTTAATGAAAAGTCTCACTGGGAGAAGGGGTGGAACTAAATTAGAACTCAGGCCATCTAACCCCAGAGAATAAGCTTTAAGTCTGAAGGCATAAACATAAAAAATTAGCAACTTCAGGAAGTAAATGATGTCTTAAAAATGTTTGGTTTGAGGCAATTTTTGGTTTGTAGACTTATACACTCAATAGCAGTATAAAATTCTGTCTCTTTTCTAAAAGACAAATGGCATGCATCTTACTTCACTTAAAAATTAATTTGCAATCAGGCATGAATCCCAGCATTTGGGAGACAAAGGCAGGTGGATCTTTGAGTTTGACATTAGCCTGGTCTACAGAAAGAATTCCAGGACAGCCACAGCTACATAGAGAAACTCTGAATCAAAAAGAAAGAAAAAGAAAGAAAGAAAGAAACAAAGAAAACAAAGGGAAATAAAAGAAAAAAGCTAAAAGAAGAATTCATTGGCAACATTTCTAGTCTGATGAGTTCCTTTGACCTGGGCTCAAATTTTACTTCACTTATTTGTTGCGACGCAGTTTCCTCAACTACAAAGTGGTAACAAGTGAGACACTTTAGCAAGCATTAAGTACCTAGAATTTCTTGATGCATAAACATTCAAAGCTACATGCAAAAGCACAGTGAACGAAACTGAGCGTGGTAGACTGTGAGTCAGATTCAGGGGACTCATAGCACACTTAGGGAAGTGGGTTTTTTTTTTCTTTTGGTTTTTTGATTTTGGATTTTTTCAAGACAGGGTTTCTCTGTATAGCCCTGGCTGTCCTGGAACTCACTCTGTAGAACAGGCTGGCATCGAACTCAGAAATCCGCCTGCCTCTGCCTCCCAGAGTGCTGGGATTAAAGGCGTGCACCACCACTGCCCTGCTGGGAAGTGGGTCTTAACGGTAAGTTGACCTGGGAAATGAGGAAGTAGACTCAGCTCAGAAAGGTGCTTGTCACCTTGCTTGTAGAAGGAGAAAACTAACTCCTGCAAATTGTTGTCCTCTGGCTCCAACACGTGTGCTGTAGCATCCCCACCCTCGCAACACTGTCACACACAAATAATGTGACAATGAACTTTTAGTAGACCCAGGAATCACCAGAATTAAGATAGGGAATTAGGATTGGGGTTTTGCACTACATCCTACAAATACTAGAAAAACAAACACTTCAATTGTTTAGAACTCACAACTCCGGATAGACATGGGTCTAGTACAACTGATCCATTCTAACTTGTCCAGGCTGTGTCTACAGGCCTCACCTAGCTTTGCCTTTCCCAGGGCATCTCTAGATGTGGCATTGGAAGGATGAATTAGTTGGGGAGTCCTGATATCTTCCACTGTCTGAAACTATTTGGATGAATATGAAGATGAGGAAACATGAAGACAGGAGAAGGGATTCTTTGTGGGTAGCTTTCAACCCTTAGTTTCCATTGCCTGGTGATGCTAGAGCCGCCTGTGGAGGCTGAAGCAATTTATAGCTGTAAGAAGCAGTGCTCAGATGCCAGGCGGTGGTGGTGCACGCCTGTAATCCCAGCACTTGGGAGGCAGAGGCAGGCAGATTTCTGAGTTCAAGGCCAGCCTGGTCTACAGAGTGAGTTCCAGGACAGCCAGGGCTGTACAGAGAAACCCTGTCTCAAAAAAATGAGAGAGAGAGAGAGAGAGAGAGAGAGAGAGAGAGAGAGAGAGAGAGAGAGAGAGAGCAAGCCCAGTGCTTCTTCCTCTGGAATCTGGAAGTTAGCCTTTCCCACACCATTACAGTCATCATTCTACATGAGTCATGACATCCCTAAATTACAGCCACAACATTATGAGCAACAGGATAAATTCCTCACCGCGTCTGTCCTTTTATCTCTTAAGACCAGAGGAAGAGGGATGGGGTGGTAAGGCCACTTACCCAGAAACAACAAATGAGGGAAGGGGATGTGCCTATGCCAGGAAAGGCAGCTGGCCACAGTCTGCACTGAAATGCTCACAGTAGAGACAAATCTCTCCTCCACAGAGCTGGGAGGGAGGACAAAGTGAAGGAGTGTGGAGATGGAGACTTCCTAAGGCCTGCACATTGCATCTGTCTCTGCAGTGTATTGCCCAGTCTTCTCTGAAGATTAGGATACTCTTTCCAGGGAACAATTTGCGGTTGCCTTTTAAATGGTTTTCTATAACTCACTTAAATGTATTTCCTGTGATCTCACAGGCCTGAGAAATTCTTGGGTGTAGTTGAAGACCAATGGTCTAATGAAATTCATTCTCTCTCTCTCTCTCTCTCTCTCTCTCTCTTAAATTTCATGTGCATTCCGGTTTCCCTGCATGTACACCTCTTTCAGAGGCAACTTTCAGAATGCACAGTAACTACCCTCCTCCCAAATCACATCAGTAGCAGTTATGATCCAAACCCCAGCAGGACACCAAGGCTCCATGACTCCACAGCCAGCCATCCCCACTTCCCACACCACCTAAGTGTCCATACACAGCTCTCTTCCGAACACAACACACGGCAGGGGCTGCCTTGACCCCCAGGCCCTGGTTATCACAAGTCTCTTGTTCTGCACAAAGGGTTCAACTTTCTTCCATCTAGAACCTTTTTAATAAACTTTTCAAGACTCAAGCCAGTAATCATTTCTTCTTCTTTTTCACCTGTGAAGACTCTTCCTTTCTCATTTGTATCCCATCCTGTATCCCTAGGAGACCCCTTTCCTTTCTTTTTAGAACAGTTGTTGCTACCCTGTTGTTACGGGCTGCAGTCATCAATGTAGACCCAGTGTGCTGCACAGGTCTGCAGAGAAGAGGGACTCAAGATGAACTGGCAAGTGTCCCTGTAGCATTCTCTCCCTCGATCCCTTTTACATAGCAGGTTTCCCTGCTCAGATCCACTTTCAAGTCTTAGTATGTCAAACTTCCCTTGAGGAGCAACGGCTGAATGAATGAGTGAATGAATGAAGCCCACAGGACACAGTAAGGAGCCAGAACTCCAAACACAGGAAGGAACCGAGGGCCGGAGAACAGTCACTGCACAGCGCTGGCCGTCCTCACAGCTTTCATTTTATCTGTGGTTGCACACTAGATATTTCGAACAACAGCAACAACAAAACTACTTTAAATATCCCAGAGAAATAAATGCCTCTGCCTCCTGGAATCTGGACCATTCAATGTGAGAGGGGGTAGGGTAGGGTGGGGTGGGGTGGGGAGGTCACCCTGTCTCATTCTGCTGCTCATTTCAGAAGGAGCTAAAACCCTTGCTGGTTATCAGATGGTCACATGAACAGCATCTGAGGATGAAGTTTTTGCAGGAACTAGTGTTTGGAGCACGTTTCTGCCCTTGGAAGGCATAGCAGTCCAGGTTTATTTCTGAAAAATGCTTTCCTTTGTACAGAGGGCTCATGATTTAGGAGGGCTGACTTTTACCCCTTAATGGTACAAAAGCATTAGCTGTTTTACAGAAACCATATTTCAAAATATTTTTCACCTAAAGTTGGTTTTTCCCAGACTAGCTTATATGTGATATTATACTCTCTCTTATATGTGATATTATACTATATGAGAGAGTACAGGTAGAGGTGACATGTCCTAGTATCCGGTCAGCCAAGTATTACAAAGCAAATGACTGTATGCTGCCTGTTCTTAATCATGGTTAAGCTATGATATCAAATAACCGAAGTGTGCTAAATGCACTTTCTACTTATGCTTAACTTCTGGAGGGTTTATTGGGATATTAGGCCAATCTAAGGAGAGGAACATCTGCATTCTTTCCCCAGCTTGAAAATCAACTTCTTTTTAATTTAGAAATTAACCATAAAAAAGTAAGCAGGATTCTCTTACTCTTATTAGAAATCCCCAGTGTTTGGGATCATGGGTTAAGCACAGGCATCTGGAGGCTGGGGAGCCAGCTCCGATGCTTCTCAGGTCCACCGCCTCACTAGAATTTGCTTCTGCAGTGATTTTTACCAGGAAATCATTCTCAGTGTTTTAACAAGGAAATAAATTAAGTGGATGGAGAACTTTAAAGTATATAAAGAAAAGAAATTAAAAGCAAAAGACAATTTTGTTTTGTTTTGTTATTTGGATTTTGGTTTTTTTTCCAAAACAGGGTTTCTCTGTATAGCCCTGGATGTCCTGGAACTCACTCTGTAGACCAGGCTGGCCTGGAACTCAGAAATCGACCTGCCTCTGACTCCCAGAGTGCCGGGATTACAGGCGTGTGCCACCACCTCCCGGCTAGCAAAAGACAATTGTAAAGAACACTAAAAAGCTTTTACACAGCCCCCAAATGGAACATGTTCATGATATCTGCATAATCATAAATGAATTTAAAAGTGTCTGACTCCATAAAAGAAGCCACATACAGCAGGTTTCATATTGCACAGTTCTTCAATGACATTCTGGGCAACATCATGTCAACATGTTTCATACTGCACAGTTCTTTTTATATGACATTCTGGATAACATCATGTAGTGGACAAGATATCAGGGTTTGCAGGGATGAGTGGGTGAAAAGATGACTAATTACAAAAATGCATAAGGAATTTAGGGTCCTTCTGGATTTGGGATCTGGTGTTATTGTAAGACTTTCCAAACTCATTGAACCATGCACCTTGAAATGGATGCGTTTTACTGTATGCAAATTATACTCCCTTAAACCTCACATGCAGGATGATCCTGGTAGGACAGATGGGAACCAGAGTCTGTAGCAGTGTTTAGGAAATGACTACTTGCCTATTGCCTGCATTACACGTTAAGATCCTGTGCCAGTACTTTGGCTATAGAACATAGTGTAAACCAATCTCTGGTGGATTGGGAATCTTCCTCCCTTCTGGCTAACTTTTATGATGCCACAAAGTGCTATGTAGACTTCTAAGGGCAAAAACCCAGCACTGGAATACATGATCCCTATTGATTTGTCAGGGAAGATAAGCCCACTATTGCAGTAACGGTTTGTCTGTAATGGTGAGCAATTGCTTTCTTGTTGAATTTGTTGAGGCCTGCTCTATAGGAGGGAATTTCATGACCAGGTTGGAAACCTGATAAGAAGCTGTTGGCTGGGGAGGTCATAAGTCCTAGAGTAGAGCTTGCTATTGTTATTTTTGCTACATTCTTGTAGCCATCCAGCAGCCTTGGAGAACTGGTCTACCTGAAAGTGGGGGTGGGGGGGTGCGCTGGAATTGAAAAAGGACGGGGCGCAAGAAGGATGAAGCCAAGACAAAATTTCTGATCAAGGCTCAAAGTTTAATATTCAGCACTGCATTTTTATAGGGAGAGCCCACAGACCCCATTCTTTGTTTTATCTGGATTATGTTGCAAAGCAAGCTCAGTGGGTGGTCTGTTCCTCTAAGCTTCTGTAGGAAATTGCAAATGCAGTAAGGCCTGACTTGCAACTAGGTTGTAAAACCACTCAAGGCAAGCACTCAAGGTCTATTTAGCCTACTCAAGGCTGGGGGGAAGGGCACACATTCTCATGTTGTCAATTTGATTTCTAAATATTGATGTTTATACCCATAGACTTGGGGATCTCTCAACTATGGTCAAAGAAGCTTCTTTTTGAAGTGGCCAGCAGTCAATGCGGAGACTTAGTCTAAGTGCTGAGAATAACTGTGAATGCTGAGTTCTACATGGGCTAAACAGGGAAGCATTGTTATCCTCCCCAACCCTGACCAAGGCTTTGAGAACATTATGGAAGAAGTCAAAATGGTGTAACAGGCAGCGGATGAGGAGGAGTACTGTAAACTACACTTGTAGACATGGTATGACTATTGCTCTCACGAACTGCCAGCCGCTGTGCTTACCTGCACCAGACCAGCACAAGATCAAGCCAGCCAGAATTCCAGCTTAGATCAAGGAGAAACTCTTGAGGCCTCAACCTTTACTGAAAATAGCTCCTTGGGGGAGGGAGAAAAGGTTTTTGGGGGGAGTATGCCACTGATAGGTTTCCCATGGATAGCTCCATTTCTATGCACATACAGGCATCCCAAAGTGGACTTACTGGGCTATCAAGAACAAGAACAATAACAAAAAGGCGTGATCTTGAGAGAGGCAATATTGGCAATACCCGAGGAGAGCAAGAGAGGGCAAATGAGAGTGGACTTACTGTATGTGTGTATGAGTTTCTTAAGGGGAAAAAGAAACCTAAAAAATCTTTTCTGTGACAGATAGTCTTTGAGAAGAGTTCTGCTGCTAAAAGCCAATACAACACATCAGAAACCAAAAGTGTTGTATATATTAGTGGTCAAAAAGAGTAGATGGGGTGTGTTAGAAGGGCAGAGCATCTATTGTTGTTGTTGTTGTTGATGATGATGATGATGATGATGATGATTTCCCCAGATCTATTACACTGAATGACAGAAACCAGAAGCAAAAAGTCACAAAGGATACTATGAATATTTACATTCCTCGAGTAACTCCGAGTCTTTTCTTCCTGGGAATTTTGTCTTAATAACAATTTTATGTTCTCCTCATTGAGGACTGCAGGTGACATCAGCCTAAAAGGAGCAGCCACACAGTGCTTTCTGTGGGATGCCTTGCTTAACCCCAAATAAGCATCTGATGGGTTTTACTGGCCTCTGAATAGCAGCGAGATCACAGCAACAAACAGCTCTGGAATCTTCTGTTAGCCTGAAGAGCTGGCTTCACGGCTTGTCGCCACAAGCCTGAACTAAGGGTTGGGAAACCTTAATGCTGGAATCCCTTTGATGGGCCACCCACCCCCCCACATTCTTTCATTCCTATAACTTGTTATTACCATCTGCCCGGATTTTCCATTCCTGGCTGAGCCCTGAGTATTTTAAAGTTTATGAAAACTCCTTGAGATTTGTTGGCAAATATCAGAACTGACTGAAGATATTAGTTGGAAGAAATGAAATTCTTTTGTCCCTGCACCTCCATCTCACTTCAAATGCACAGGTCACTGTGTGCTCCGTGGTTCTCTGAGGTCCACGCACCTCATACTGCTGTCCTCCTCACAGGGCTCTGGACACAGCCTTACTGGAAGGTCCACTCTCACCCACCCTCCTCCACATGCTAACAGGCTTCCGGCTTCCATGACTCCTCATCAGATGCCAGCTTGTGTCCTGTGACACATTTTCATGTGTGTCTTCCCATAGGCCAATTAGAGCTACTTAAGTACAAGATGATGACAGCTTCTCTCCTTGCTGCTGCTGGTTCCAGAAACTTCTTTCTTGGTTTGCTAATCCCATCCATACCTTGGCAAACAGTACATGTGTCACTCCTTTTGTTTCCCTCAACTGCCCACCCCCTCCAACTATTTAAATTGACATGAGAAGAGCAATCATTTCAATTTCCCTATGCCAAATTCTGCAATGACTTCTCTGTGTCTTTAAGACAAACCTAGACCTCTAGTGCCTGCCCTCCTCCTAGACCCCGCCTTCCACTATCCTCTGTCCCCAGGCTCCAGGCTGTCTTAACTTCTGCTTGGGGGTCAGTTGCATCCACTGTCCCCTGTCTGGATTTCCACTCCACCTGCCAACCAGTGTTGCTGCAACCAGGTACCCTTCTCATTCTGGGTGTAGGTTACATGTAGCTCATCTCTGTGATTAGTACCACCCTGTGTAGCCCTTTTCCTAGGCTGCCACAATGTCATTAGTCTAATTTTCATTTTCAGTCCTTATCACTACCTAAAGCAATAATACCTGTATCTCATAAACATTTGCTGTCACCTCGTGGTAACTTGAGATCCAAATGGGCCAGCCCTTTAGATTATTTCCTGTTATTCAAAGCTAGAATGAGAAATGAATGGCAGAATGTTCACACTGAGTTAGATTTTAAATGGTAATACTGGGTCATTTTTCAAAAAAATAAGGGCAACAAAGGGTAGTGCAGTACTAGGGCTAGCAAAGCAGAGCATCAAAACTCTAAGAGACAGGGTTTGTGGCTTTTAGCTCTGTCTTAGGGTTTTACTGCTGTGAACAGACACCATGGCCAAGGTGACTCTTATATGGGAAACATTTAATTGGGGCTGGCTTGCAGGTTCAGAAGTTCAGTGCATTATCATCAGGGTGGGAGCATGGTACCATCCAGGCAGGCATGGTGAAGGAGGAGCAGGGAGTTCTACATCTTCATCTGAAAGCTGCTAGCAGAATACTGGCTTCCAGGCATGTAGGACAAGGGACAAGGGTCCAAGACCACACCCCCTAATAGTGCCACTCCCTTGGCCAAGTATATACAAACTATCACAAGCTGCAAAGTCAGAGCAGCATGACAGGGACTCAGGCACATTGATCATTCTTCTCTGTCACAACCTTCCAGTATCCTGCTGGCTGTTATCTCTGTCCAGTAGCAAGTAGGGGAGCCAAGAAGGTGGGGCCATCTTCACAGGACATGGAGTCAGGTAGTGAAGAGCAAATAATGCATCTGAAGAAGTGGAGAGGTTAAACAAGGCACATCAAATTCTACCTTCCCAGAAAGCACCACACACCCAGACTAGTGTGGCATGACAGTCTTACTGGGCAATAGAACATCATGGAAGGAGGCATGAATGAATCCAGAATTCTCCATGATTCACTGTATTTTTTGGGAGCCATTTTAGAAGACCATTCATTTTCTTTGTCAATAGAACAATAGACAGTTGAAGATTCACTCCATAGTTGTTTTCTGAACAGGGTTTCTACGACCTCAGCCATGGCCCCCTGTACAATACAGAGAGAGGCTGGCAGAATTGTGAGTTCTGCGCTAACAACATTCCTGCAGCTGAAGGACAATATCTACTTGTGTGTAACATGGAAATGGGTGCCCCCTTTGCATTGTGTTCAGAGTCAGAGAAGAACCAGGTAGCCCACTGGCAACCCTGCTGATTTTGTAATAGAGTTTGGAGCTTTCCACACTTGATGGGGGGTAGGCATAACATCAAGCTTCTACATACAGGGTCAGTAGTTAAACAGGGGGGGGGGGGGGAATGCCAACTCATTACACATCTCTGCCATCAGCTGTGGAGTTACTATGGCGACAGCTGTGGAATGGCTGTATATAAGTGGCCTGGCGATCAGAAGTTCCCCTTGAGTGCGTAGGAGGTATGGGATATGGTAGGAATCAACAGCCATGTGAAGACAGGGTCCTGTCTTTAATAATAGATGAGAGGAGCCACAGATGTGCAGTTAAGAGGCAGCTGTATATTGTATCACTAAAGGTGAGGCAGGGGCCATTTGCTTGTCAAAGGGCTTTGAAAAATAAGCTAGATAATATATCACACACACACACACACACACACACACACACACACACACACGCACACACGCACACACGTACACGTACACGCATAAGCAGGAAGAACAGGTTTGCCCACTTCTTAGGATAGGACAGATTGAAGGAGGAGGTGAGCTTGGATCTATGGAGAAATAAGAAGATGAGACAGACTGTTGTTAGGTGAAGCTTGGCTCATCTACTTAAGAACCATGCCTTCTCTCAAAGCAGAGTCATGTAAACAGCTGTGGACTCTGTGGTGTTGCTTGTACCTGGTAAATTTAATTTCCCCAAATACCTTTATATTTGATCCATTTGGATAAAATATTACCACTTCTTTCTGTTGATCTTATTTCCCCTGTTACAAAATAAAAAGGAGGGGGCTGGAGAAATGGCTCAGCAGTTAAAAGCACTGACTGCTCTTCCAGAGGTCCTGAGTTTAATTCCCAGGAACCACATGGTGGCCTATAACCATCTGTAATGGGATCCGATGCCCTCTTCTGGGATGTCTGAAAAGAGCAACAGTGTACTCACATACATTAAACAAACAAACAAAGTTAACGAGTCCCCAGTATGTGCTTCTTATGGGGCAAGCTTCTGCAGGTTTGTTTACTGATGGCACATGTAGTCATTCAAGCAAGAGTGAAAACCAACAGGTGTGAATGAATCTCTGGGAAGGAGGTGCTAATCTCCACTGCAGAAGCTTGTTTCTTTCCGTTAACCCTAAGGCATCAGCTGATGCTAGATTGAGCAGCTAAGCTTTTAAATGAAGCCCAGATCTGATTGGCAGAGCTTGCTCTATATGCCACTCACTGATCCCTTACTATGTGCTCTGCAGAGAGCACTACAAAAAAGATAGCTGAAATATAGTCTGGGAGGTAGGGATGGCAGGGGGTGGTTCTGGGCTGGTAAGAGTTACAGGGTAATGGGAGGCTTAACAGAAGAAGCTCTTGACCTACATAGAGACTAGGAATGGTCCACAGCACTGTTAGAATGCCTTCCACATGGTTATCCTAGCGTATCCTGCACCTTATCTTGTTCCTGGGGCTGATTCATAGGGATTGCCTGAAAGCACTTTTGTGCCTGCTTCCTCTAATTGGATTTGACCAATAGGGATCCTGGACCAAAGGGACAGGGCTAGGGGGCGATAGCGGGGTAGATCTCTGGGAAGAGAGTGCGTCTGAAATGCAGTTTTCTGGGATTCTACCTTTGGGAAACATTGCCTACTGTTGAAGGATGCAGCTCCTGTCAAAACGGGCAGGGGGCAACTTCTGTACACTCTTTTCCTGCATTCTGTTAACCTCTCCTCTGGTTCCTGCCTCTGGGAAGACAATAGTCTTCCTAGCCATACAAAACTTTGCTTCATCTTTTCGTTTTCCTGATACCCTGGACACATCTTTTTAAGTTGTCCCTGTAATGGTTAATAATTCTCCTACCTACACAGTGAATATGTGCCCTGCAATAATTCTCCTACCTACACAGTGAATATGCGCCCTGTAATAATTCTCCTACCTACACAGCGAATTGCCCACAAGAGCCTAAAGCTAGATTTTTTCAGGGAGAAGTCATGCCTACACTGAGTATGAAATGGGTAAGAAGAGGAAAGCAGATGAGTCAGAAGCAACAACAATATGCAGAGTGCAGAGACATGATGGGAGGGGTCGGGTGTCCCAACACCCTGACCAACACTTGATCCTCTTTGCTTCTTTTCCTTCGCCCCTGGCATCCATGTTGGCACCAAGATCTATAATCTCTAGTCCCTCACCATCTTCCCAGCCTGCCCATGTCTCTCTATTTCTACTACTCTATCACTTCCTAATTGTTACTGAATCTGTTTTGTAGCCACTCCTACCCTGGATAATGCAACCTCTCCCCCAATACCCTCACAGCCTTGCCCACTGACCCTAGGCACAGCCAAACTGCACTTGTCACTGCCCAGCCCTGCCACATCAATCTTCTCTGTGTGCTTTCTAGATGCACTGCCCTCATCCACAGAACAAACATCCTACAGGTGGCCAAGATGCCCTGACACCCGCAGTGTACCACACTTTCCACAGGAAAGGCAGCTGGGCACAGTCTTAGCCTGTGTTTTTCTGTTTTCAGTCTTGCTTACAGATGCATTGGAATCCCTTTGATTTTGTGTCTCTGTCCCAAGCTGCTGACTATTGAGTATCTAGGACTAAATCTCCTTTATACACTGCATTTTCAGGAATGGTTCACTAACACTAGGCAATTCTCTTACATGGGGAAGAGAAATTCTGGATAGAGAGGTGACTTCCAATGTGTAAGAGAAAGCAGTCTTCGATGCTTATAAAACCTCAGTTCACAGAATCTGGGAGGCCTGAGAATTTGGCCTGTAGCCTGAGAGTTGGGAATATGGGCATCGGTGTGACAGGAAGTTCTGTGATTGTGTTCTGTTGACTGTGACTGCGACTGCCAGGTCACAGCAGTGCTGAGTGGTAAATGCAGCAGTCAACCGCCATCCCTTTTCCTGTCTCTGTCTGAATATCTCATTTTTTCATGAAATATCCAAAGTATGAGCCCTGAAAGAAAATTGTGATAATACAAAAATGCCTGTGGGCTTTACATAGGAGTGTCTAGACAGATCTCAAACATTTGGACACATGGGAAAATGGAAGAAAATGTCGTAAGTGTTCTTCCGACTCAGGGCTGGAGTACATCAAGACCAGGCTACCCTTACCTCTGACAGATGGAACTGTGTGTTAATTATCTCTGTGTATATACCTGTTTTCCTCTTTTCAGTGAACACCTCAAGTGATATCTATAAAAGTCAATACACTATTCCAAGCACAACCATAAGAATTATGTTACTATTGAAAAATTTCCTTCAAGGTTCATTATATTGTTTACATAATATGACAGAAATCAAAATAAGCTAAAGAGTCAACCATATAAGAGTAACTAAACATAGTTTGCTTTATTATTATACACATTTAAATTGGTGTTTATTGGCATAAGAGTCATTAACAACATGCCACTGGATAAAAAGTGTAAAAATGTATATAAGAGATTGTATGATGTCAGACCGTGAAAGGCAGTCTGTGTTCTGGTTGAGCTAGGTTTAAACACCAGCGACCAGTGGATTTAATCCAGGAGGGATTAAGGCTGTTTGTCCATGCTCCCAGACCCTAGGTTCCTGACACCACAAGGCTCTCAACTCCATAATTCTATGGCCATCAGTTATATAGGGCCATGCCCCAAGTCCCTAGTATTCTGGCTGGACTCCACCCCCACAGTTACCTGGCAACAGCCAGATTTGCCCCGCCCCACAGTTATCTGGCAACAGCTAGGTAGCCCAGCCCACTATAAAAGGGGATGTTTGCCCCTCCCCTCTCTCTTACTCTTTCTTTCTCTCTTACTCTTTCTTTCTCTCTTACTCTTTCTTACTCTTTTGCTCTGTCGCTTGTTCCCTGATCGCCCTCTCTCCCTATTCCTTTCCCCCTCTTTCCACATGGCCATGGTCGGCTTCTACCTCTCTACCTCCCCTTTCCCACTCTACTCTACAATAAAGCACTGAAAGTAATAGATTGCCTCCTAGCGTTTCCAGCTGCCAGAGGGAACCAGCCTAGCATGCCTTCCCTGGTAGCCCCTTTCCGCTTCGCCCCGGGGCTGACTGCGCTCTTCCCCCACCCCTAGCCCCTGTTCTAAACTTGTCCAAAGTATACAGCAGTGCCCTGAGAAGCCCAAGAGCTAGAGATCCTGTTGCCCCTGGCCTCCGTGAGGCCTAGGGGGCATAAGACTGCTCCCTCCCCACCCTTACCGATTGGGGTCCCATGGCTTCGCTCAGCCAAACACCCACCTGGCGGCATGGGGTTGCAGGGCAGTTTCCCATGTCTGCCCTGCCTGCCAGAGCCAGCGAGCTCTGGTGAGACGCAGTCTTTTTCCCTTCTCCCTTTCCCCGCCGCCACACACACTACAAGCCGCCACGGCGCCCTACAGTATGATGTAACTTTTCCTTTTATAAAATTAGAAATATTTCATTTGGGGCCTAGAGTGAAAGTTCAAAGGTTAAGAGCAACCCCAGGTGTTCTTGTAGAGGACCTAGATTGGTTCCAGCACCAAAGTCAGGTAGTTTAGAACCACCTGGAACTCTAGCTCCAGCAAAATCCAATGCCTCTTATCTCCTTGGGCACCTGCACACATGTAACATACACCTACACACACCTACACACACAGACAAACACACACACACACACACACATAATTGAAATTAATAAAAAAATAAAAATGAATTCCCCATTTACATTAAAACAGTAGTAATTTGGGGTATTGGATATGTCGGCATAAACCAAATATCTTTAAGACTTATTATAGTCATTCTGGTTCAACTAGCCTCTCTTCCTTGTTTTACCTGTTGTGTGATCGATCATTGAACTCGTGAACTTGGGCCATTGTTTTCTAAATGAAGTTAGAATGAACTTCAATGGCTAGGGTGGCTGCTTGGCAAAATCTCACTTATGATAGGCTAAGCAGGAAAGTGTTCCAGATAGAGGAACAGCAGAAACAATGTTAAAGCTGTGTATTGATTTGGAAAACTGAGACCTACTGAGTAGCAAATATAGGAAACACAAGAGAGCCAGCCATCAGTGAAGCCAGGCAGGAGGATCTAGAGCATGAGATTGGAGGCTCTTCAGGTTATATTCAGAAAGCAATGGGGTCATGGAATCTGTAAGTAACAAAATGACTAGTCATTGGAATTTTAGGAAGTCTCACTTGAGGCTAATCTAAAAGCAGAATGACCAAACTTGTTATTTCTTGGCCACTGATCACTGATACCAAGATGGCAGCAGAAACAACTATTCATGACTCAGATTCCAAAAGCATCCTACAGGTGTATCCGAGCCCTGAAGAGTCCTGCTCCTTGTTCTTCTGCACCACAGGGGACAGCTGTGACATCAACCAGGTACAACACGTGTCCATCACTCATAGCTGTGGGCCCACATATTCACGCACATCTCTGAACATTGTAGTGACCAGCTGTTATGTTCTCCTCACACATGATTTAAAGGGATTCAAAGCCAATGGCAGACAATATATAGCTACTAAGTGGCAAGCACAGACAGGCAGGCTTCCAGCTCTCAGTCTGAATTAGCCAGTGGCTCACTGGGCTTGCGTGGTTGAGCTTCATGGTAGCCTAGACCTTATACACTGTTGTTACCTCTATTTTGCAGATGAAATCCTGGAAGATCACTGAGCAGTAGAATCACGCCCAGATCAGGCAGAGTGTCTGCTGGATCCCAAAGCCCTTGCTAGAATATGTATTCCTAGTTTATGACAAATCTCAAAAGGTCAGAGGGAACACTTAAGACCACCGAGGACAGGGAGCCAAGCATACTCAAATTACCAGTGTAAACAAACCAAGAGATTCCTTCAAACCTTCAGGTGTTTGAGGACAATGCCTGTTCTGCCACTGTGTCCACAGCTTAGCCTAACTCATCTTCTAGGGTTTTTTTCTTCCCATATGCACAGATCTGTTTTCAAATGCTCAGCCTTACAGGGAAACACAGAATGGCTTCATTTTTAAGATAATAACAGTGAGGGACCCAGAGACCAATTCTTTAAAACAGGCTGTCTGGGGCTAGAGAGATAATTCCATAAAGTTCTTGCTGTGCAGGCAAAAGGACCAAGAGATCAAATCCCCAGAATCCACTGAAGAACCGAGAGCGTGTAGCGGTGGCACTTTGGTAAGTCTACCATCAAAAGGCAAGCACAGCATAGTTTCAGAGAAAACTGCCTAACGTAATGAGCCTATCAGCCAGCTCTGGGTCTAACTCAGAGACTCTGACTCAAAAAGAGTAAGGAATATCAAGATCAAGGAGATTTCCTAACACCAATCTCCTGTCTCCACACACATGCCATACATATATACATATATGAACATACGTATACATACGCATATACATATACATCATATACATATACACATACATATACATATATGTATACACATACATATACACATATATGTATGTGAGCACATACAGCATACACACAAACACATGAAAAGAAAGATGTCTGTCTAATTGAAAGAATGTCCTTTGATAGACTGAATCCAGAATCTCCAGCAAAAAAGACTGACTCTTCCCCCCTAACCTCCCCCCCCACACACACACACACCCTGGAAACTTTCTCTCTTTACAGATGAAGGATCCAAAGGATATTTTGTAGCCAAGTTGCAGCTGGCTTCTTCCCAGAAGTTTCAGCTCTGCAGTTTCTGGGAAAATGAGGGACCAGTGATGTACAGAGAACAAAGGACCCCTGAGAATGCAGGGAGTTCCTGGCTTTCCTACTTTTCAGAGGAAGCAAGGAGCTAAAAATGAATAGGGTTTGTTGGGACCATCTTGTTCCTGAAGTAATACATTTGTTCGTCTCTGGCCTCCATGTATCCACTCTCCTTGTCTAGCTACCCCACCCCCGCAAGGAAAAAATAAACAGAGCTAACATCACATCAGCATCGTATAAAATGAATCTGGCTTTAAAGTTCTGCTTAGGTATTCCCTACACACCCAGCCATGAATATCTTATATGTGTCTACACTCATCCCTGAAGCCCTCTGTGCAACCTACGAAGACACATTTTATCTTCTCACACCACACCTCTGATTTGGCACTTCTAACACTGAAGGCTGGGGAGGATGATTGGGTATGGGCACCCCTGAGGGCAGGGTGTGCAGGAACATCTTGTGCCTGGAAGGAAAGCTGTCAGGCTGCCTGTGTGCACGCTGCTGTCTCCAGCCGGATCCTTAGTCTCTTTGGATCGGCAGCATGCCCTGGCCACCTTAGAGGCCCCTCACAGAATCTAGTTTGTAGTTGGTATTCAGTGAAGAGCTTGGGAGCTGTAGGTTCAGAAAGAAGACAAGGAGAAAGCCAGGGCAAAGAAAAGCCAAGTGCCAAGGAACATACAAAGCCCGAGAGCAGACTGCTTTTCCAGTGCCTGTGGTAATGCTCATTTGGATCTGATTTTGTCAGCCAGCTCTGGTAGGTAGGAATGGAGCCCAATGTGGTATCAAATAGCTGTGACTGGGATTCTAGACTGCAGCAGTCGGGCAGCTTCTGAACTGGGCAGGATGAAAAGGGAGAAGGCTCATAGGGAGACTCACCTGCTGTTCCCTGCTAAGACCAGAAATGCTTAGAAATGATCAGGAAAGCTTAACAATGGTCTCTTGCTTGGCCATTTGATGTGCTGGTTGTTGGCAGCACTGATCTGCAACAGTCACTAGGACCTGCCAGGCTCTGAAAGGGCAGGACGGGCACTGACTTGACCTCGGAGATTTCTATATTTAAGATGGTTGTCTCTGCTGCTATTTCGGACCTAGTCTGTCACAACTCGATCATGAATTCTTCTAGTGTTGCTTTTCTCCAATGTTGTTGCTCTACTGCTGACATTACCCATGGTGAAGGCACTTCTCTGTCCTTTCTATCAAGAGGTAGAAAGAACTTCTAAGCATTGTACTATACTTGTGGTAATGGTTACAGAGTAGAATGTTGATTAAAGCAGGAATTAAAGCAGCTGTTAAGTAACACCAGGACCACTAATGTCTATTTTGAAGAGCATCGTGTGTTGAAAACTCATGAATCTTACATAAGATGACTGATAAGGGCAGCTTCGTAATGTGTATTTCAGGGCTCAGGGTACTGGAACCTGCATCCCCGGCATCTTTCACCATATTCAGAAAACCTGAGCAGTCCAGTGTGTGTGTGTGTGTGTGTGTGTGTGTGTGTGAATGGAGGGGTTATCTCTTCAATCTTCACAGGTAGTAGAGAGATGAGCCTTGGGAGGCAAGAAGACAGTAGCTGAGCACTACTCAGTAGCTAGTATTGGTTTAAACTTTAAGAGTCTGACTCTGAGTGGGTTTTAGCTGGCATATTTAAGCACAGCAAAATTTTGTGGAAACTATTCTGGTGATAATTAACTCAATCCCAGGTGCACAACAAAGCATATATAAATCTCCTTGAGGAACATGACCACATCAGAATTCTTTGTGAAAGTCCATGAAGATAGGTTCTGTAGATTAGCTGAGACAAACAAGTTTATGAAAAGGGTCTGGAGGAGGGTCCAGTGCCTCAACCATCTCTACCACATAGATGAACAAAGCACATTTGTTTCAGCCTTCTAAGTGGAAAACAGTGTTTGCGTTCCTTCCCTCGAAGGAACAACTCTATATGCTTGTCATGCCTGGTTTCCCCAGTCCATGCATTCAAGAACAAATACCTCCACACCCCTTATAGTGATATGGATGCTGAGTAGGCACTGAAGCCCCAGCTACATCCCCTATCCTTCCTATCCTTTAGCTGTTGATGCTCTTACCTTAATCCTGTATTCACCATACTTTCCGATCTCTTCCTAGTCCCCTCAAGGAAAACCATGTTCCATTTCCCATTCAAATCAACTTCATTGAGTGTTCAGTGTTTATCCCAACCTACAATGTAGATGGGATTGTGCTCCATCTACTGTAGTTCTGACCTAAAATGAAGCCCTATTTTGTAAACTATTGTAAACCACACCAACTCTTTTCTCAATCCTCTCAGGGCTCTCTCTCTCTCTCTCTCTCTCTCTCTTTAATTGAATATATTCTTCATTTACATTTCAAATGTTATACCCCCTTCCTGGTTTCCTCCTTCGCCCGAAAACCCCAACCCATCCTCCCACCTCCTGCCTCCAAGAATATCCCCTCCACCCAACACACTGCCACCACCCCCCTTTGATTTCCCTATGCTGGGGCATCTATTGAGACTTCACCGGACCAAGGACCTCTCCTCCCATTGATGCCCAACAAGGCATTCCTCTGCCACTCTTTTGGCTGGAACTCTGAGGGTTCTCTTAACATCTAGTTTAGCTAATCCCTTCCCTTCTTTATAGTTCTCTGTACCATCCAACTTTTACCACATATCTGGGCTTTTATGACTAGACCCCTATCTACCTACCATTCTTAGGAAAATGAAAACAACCCTTCTCGCAATCCCAGAGGTTAATTATGCAACGGGGCCCTGGCAAAAGGGCCTCATGGTTGGGATTAACACTTTGGAGGTGTCCCAGATGATTTTCTCTCTTGGGGAGAACTCTCTGCCTAATTGTTAATGGCCATCATTTGATTCTGTACAAAGGTAAACTCTCTGAGACTTTTCTCAAGGGTAGTCCTATAAGGAAGCATGAGGTCACATAAAGGGCAGCCTATATATGGCATACATAGGTAAATATATTTATCTTGGTAGTAGGCCAAAGCAATCTGAAAATTTTATAAAACTAAAATAGAGTGCTAGGAAAATGACTCAGCAGGTAGAAGACCTGAGTTCAATCCCCCAGAGTGCACATAAAAACTAGATGTGTAGTACAAGAATCTGTAATCATACAAGAAGATGAGAGGCTGAGATGGGAGACTCTCAGGACTATAGCAACAAAAAAACAACTAAAAGACCATATCTCAAACAAAATTGAGAATAGCCAAAACCAAATGTTGTCTTCAGACCTCTACTCTAAGGTTGTGGTGTGTGTGCACACACTAATGTGCCTTACACATGCACACATGCACACACACACACACACCATTACCACCACCACCTTTTTAAAAACTAAAATAAAAATAGCCAGTAAAATTGACAGTTTTTGTAAAATCATTGATTTGAGAGTGAAGCTATTAAAAAAACAAGAGTCAGAACTTATGAACCCAGAATTACCACAGCTGATCTGTGCACAAAGATCACATGTGTACTTTGGTACGTACATTATAACTGAGTTCTCCAGAGGAACGTTCTTCCTTCTGGTTTTGAGATTCATATTAATTGCTTATAAAAGGTAAGTGAAGTTGTCTGTAGGTTAACCTTGACCCTGAGGGAGACATAGACCCTTAATCATTTTTTATACTAAACAAACTGAAAAAAATAAAGGGTGAGCTGGCTCTTATCCAGATGCTCAAGAAGACAATGCTTGTCTCCTATGCCCCAGACTTCCTTTTTTAGTCACTCAGTGTCATGTGCCCAGGGTGCTGTAGAGACAGGGTTCACACTGTGAAACCATCAGGCCCAGGCTTTGTTGAGATGTATGTCCTTGAGCAGGACTGTCAATCTGCCTTTCCTGACAAATCCAACCCATCACCTGACTTAGTAGGTCAGGTTTTCCTTGCAGGCCACCATGCTTACTCACTGAAGAACTGTTGACTGCTGTCTCTGTGCTTCAGTGATGAGACCTTATGTTCTCAAACATTAAACCATCTCCCTCTCCCAGAGTTTTCTGGAGACCAGGTCTCACTCTGTAACTTAGCCAGGCTTTCTGTATACCAATGTGTTAGTTAGCTTTTCTATTGCTGTGATAAAATACTGACCAAAAACAGCTTGAGAAAGAAAAGTTTTTATTTCAGCTTACAGTTTACAGTACACAGTGAAGGGAAGTCACAGAAGGAACTCAAGGCAGGAACTGGAAGCAGGAACTGAAGCAGAGGCCACAAAGAAATGCTGCTTAGTGACTTGTTTCTCAGGCTCATGATCTGCTACCCTTTTTATGCCCAAAACAACCTGCCCCAGGATGATACCACCCACAGTGAACTGCCCCCCCCATATCAATTACTGTAGCGGGAATTATTAAAAAAGGCAATCGACACTATGTTGGCAGGCCCTGGCGGGCTGAATGGCCAGGCATTGGTGGGCATGGTAGACCTGTTCTCATCTTGTGGAGGCTCTCTGACTCAGAGCTCTGAAATCACTCTACCCAGCTCATTAACTTTCCACTGTGGGTCACTGCCACACAAGCCCCACACACACTTCCAATTTTCTTTCCAATTTTTCTGTGATTGACTGGGGTGCCCCACCATTGTACCTTCTCTCCCTGGACCCGTCAAGCCACCATGTGAAGGAAAACACCACACAAATTTAGGTCACAATCAAAGGTAACTCAATCCATGGGTGCAACAACTAACATCCTCATTATAAGCCATACTAAACTGAATCCTCTGATAGCAGATCCAAATGGATCTGCCACCTGAACCGAGGTCTCTGCTATCTACAGCTCCTGTCCTTCAGCCTCTTCTCTCCTCCCTCTCCGTCCCATTGTCCAACCTGGAAGTCCTACCCACTCTCCCAGTAATTGGTTTCTTTATTCATCAGAAGGGTCACAGGAAGTCCTGAGTAAGTGATTCACTCCTAGTCTTGGGGAAGCTGAATTAACATCAAAATACAAACAGAACCAGGGCTATTCATAACACTTCCCCCTTTCTGTCCAATTAAGACTCTTTTGTCTCAGATATAAATAGTTGAGCACAACTATTATCATTTTGTAGCATATATCCAGAGGATTCCCTGGCATGCAATAAGGACACATGCTCCACTATGTTCATAGCAGCCTTATTTATAATAGCCAGAAGCTGGAAAGAACCCAGATGTCCCCCAGTGGAGGAATGGATACAGAAAATGTGGTATATTTACACAATGGAATACTACTCAGCTATTAAAAACAATGAATTCATGAAAATTTTAGGCAAAAGGTTGAAACTGGAAAATATCATCCTAAGTGAGGTAACCCAATCACAAAAGAATACACATGGAATGCAGTCACTGAGAAGTGGATATTAGCCCAGAAGCTCTGAATACTCAAGACACAATTAACATATCAAATGAGTCCCAAGAAGGAAGAAGGAGAGGCCCCTGGTCCTGGAAAGGCTTGGTCCAGCATTGTAGGAGATTACCAGGACAGAGAAATGGGAGGGGGTGATTGGGGAATGGGCAAAGGGAAGAGAGCTTATGGGACTTACGGGGAGGAGGGAACTGAGAAAGGGGAAAGCATTTGGAATGTAAACAAAGAATATAGAAAATAAAAAAAATTAAAATTAAAAACATTAAACAATCAAAAAATGTACATGATAGACATAACACCCAGCCCATCATTTTTGTCAGTTAAATAGAATACTCTGTCATCTATCCATATGTTATGACCTGGTTTAGCTTGTATACAATCTGAAAACTATCTTCTCAAACATGTTCTCTCAATGTGTCTGGTGTGGATTGCCTTTTTTGATATTTCCCGATACGATTTACCAATCTAGAAAATGTCCCACAAAATTGCCTATAAGTCAATCTGATGGAGACATTTTCTCAATTCAGGTTCTTCTCTTTCCTGATTATCTTGTGTCAAGCTGACAAAAAATAACCATCCAGACCAAGGTGTCTGCAGTTAACCCCACCCAGTAAGTGCTAAGATTACAGGCATGTAATCTTACCACATCTGGCAACAAAACACTTTTTTTTTAAAGATTTATTTATTTATTTATTATATGTAAGTACACTGTAGCCGTCTATGTTCATAAACTCCAGAAGAGGGTGTTAGATCTCATTTGGGATGGTTGTTAGCCACCATGTGGTTGCTGGGAATTGAACTCAGTACCTTTGGAAGAGCTGTCAGTGCTCTTAACCTCTGAGCCACCTCTCCAGCCCAACAAAACACTTTTTACATGGTCTTTTCCAAATAGAATTTCTAGCTCCCTGACCTAGAACAAATGACATAAACTCAATTTTATATGCTGATAATAGTGCTATTCTAAAAGGTTTTGTGATGATGCTAACAGGTGTCAAATGAAAATAAGTTTACTTGGAAAAATATCTAGACTAAATATAAGAAGGTATTCTCCTGGACTATGAAGTCAAGGAATCAGGCATGCACTCCCCCAAATCAATGTAGCCTTCTAAGACTTCTGCCATGAAATAATTTGCAAGAGTCACTTTCATACATATATTCGTGCAGCTCAAGGAATCTCCAAGACTCCCCAAGGATGTCGAATTCATTTCCAGAGCTTAATTCTATATGTATTAGTGCATAAGCCTCCCTTTTGCTGGAACTAAGTACTCTGGAATGCCTGTCTCTGTAATGCTAAATCCTGCAGTCCCCAGGGAGTGTCTCAGGCAGATTTTTGTTAAGTCTGAAGCTTGCATTAATGAGGTGTCTTGGGATATGCTGAGACACTAGAATTCAGAGTGGCTGAAGGGGTCCAGGTTTGTGGTGTATGTTCTTTATTCTCTGGAACTAGAATGCATTGAGAATACCATTTTTTTTCAAGCTATGTGAAAGAAAACTCATGAGCAAAAGAATACCATTCTTTCCAGTTTGGTGTTCTTGGTTTGACAAGATAGGTAGGACTCGCTCAGATCAAGTTATACGCTATTTGTGTCCATTGTGATCCGCCTCCACCAGACTTCATCAGTGATTAATACGTTCTACTCCCATTCACTAAAACAGCCTTCAAACTTATAATGAAAAGAGTATTAGCTGTTAACTTAATAATGTGTAAAATGATATGTGGCTTCTCAAAATCCTCTTAGGTGAATTACAACGTTTGAATCTGTTTCTCCTGCAGGGCTAGTGTCTGAAGCACTATCTTGGGGTAACACTAAATTAGACAGGTCTATAAAAAAAATCAACCTAGAACCCCAAGTGCAGCAGTTATTTAATAATGCCTGGTTCTTTCCTTCTGCTGTGTTTCCCTGACCAACTGTCTGATCAATGGGGTCAAAATGTGCTCTCAGGAGGTTTGGTGGGTTCATTCATACTAAGAAATTACCTCATCTTGGGTTCCTGCTCATATGTCCCCAGCACTTGCATTTTATCACTGGAGAGAATAAAAGCCAGGAGAACCATGGCCGCATAGGGGGTTCTTCCCTGCTCCCCCAGGGCCACTGTGAAAGGTCCCTTGTTTGTGTGTCACTCCTTTTCAGGGGACTGTTTGCTCTGCCCAGTGAGTGCTTCTTGGGTGCCAGCTAAAGAGTACATCACAAGTACAATATGCCCATGGCTCTGCCTGAGCACCAGAGCTGAGGCTGACAGTGGTATCCAGGTCTCAGAAGCACATTTCCTCTGAAAAAGAAAATCACACAAGAAGGGGGAGGTACCCTACTGGAACACTGTGTCTTCTCCTGGCACCACCCACACCCAGCCGGCTCGTGGCTTTTAGGGCTGTCTTACTTTTTTCAGACTTTTGAATAACTGGCAAGTGCGAACTTGATGAGTTTTCTGCAAGCTTGAAGCCGAGTTCAGCAAAATATTTAGCAGAGCAACAGAAAGCCTACCTACTACCTATTAGGAAATCCCAGAAAGAAAAGCATCCTTCAACCCCATTCACCTCTACTACAGTCTAAGTAAAGTCCTTGCAAAGTGTTGATGCTTCCAAAGATAAGTGCCAGTCATGGAAACTGCTCTCAAGTGATTACCCCAAATTGATAGTCTTAGGAAAGCCAGGTATATTAGTCATATAGAGATATATTAGTCTTATTATATATCCTCCCCCCCCCTCTCTGTGTGTGTGTGTGTGTAATATATATGTTAAAATGACTTCAGGCTGTGGTCCAGCTAGTCCCACAGTGATTGTCTACTGATGAACAACTTATCATTAGTTGTTCAGCATGAGGCAAGATGTCTCAGCTGGTCTTCAGTATAAGCTGGAATCCCACATGAATAGGCTCTAATACCAGTGAAGAGATGAACCTGCCAGCAAGAATAAGAACAAGGAGGCAAAGAAAGAGAACTGCCTTCTATGCCCTTTATAAAGACTGCCAGCAGAAGGTGTGGCACAGACTAAAGGATCTTCCTACCTCAAAAGGTCTGGATTAAACATGATATTATTAAGAAATTAATTTTCACTTCAAATAATCTAATCCCTTGCAGGTGGTCTTGGTTATGGTTAGCGTCACTGTGAGAACAGACAATGATCAAAACAACTTGGGGAGGGAAGGGTGCTCACACTTCACATCCCTGTTCATCATCGAAGGGAGTCAGGACAGGAACTCAGACAAGGCAGAAACTTAGAGACAGAAACTGATGCAGAGGCCATGGATGTGGGATGGAATGGCCCCTCCCCCATCAATCCATAATTAAGAAAATGCCCTGCAGCTGGACCTTATGGAGACAGTTTCTCAACTGAGGCTCCCTCCACTCAGATGACCCTAATCTGTGTCAAGTGGATGTAAAACTAACCAGGACACCTGACCCCTTGTCAATGTGACACAAACACAATACTTTTAAGCCATAACCTTTCCTTTCTTGATTTTTCTCAGGATCACACATTAATACCAACATCACAATAAAACCATTCCAAATTTAAATCCCACTGTTTTTAAAATTTTAATCTCTTTAAAATAGCTAATCTCTTTTAAAATCCAAAGTCTTTTAAAATTCAAAATCTCTCAACTGTGGGCTACTGTTGGTCAGAGAACAGACTAGATTCTAGGACTTTTAGTTATAGGACCCACTCTCATGGTCACTTGTGCTTTGTAAAGAATTATCTAAGTGGCTACAACTTAAGTTGTAAACCTTACTGTGCACCTAAAATTGAAATTATAGTTTCTTG
Source organism: Apodemus sylvaticus (assembly GCF_947179515.1). Taxonomy (NCBI): domain Eukaryota; kingdom Metazoa; phylum Chordata; class Mammalia; order Rodentia; family Muridae; genus Apodemus; species Apodemus sylvaticus. Next base: position 110,287,416 of record NC_067475.1, read on the forward strand.
GAAAATCTTCTCTAAATTGTACTGTTTTAAATATGCTGACAATTAACTGCCCAGTATCAGACTCCCCAAGTCTGATACAGGTTGACAAAGTTGATCTGAACTGAGTTTTCTTTCTGCTTTTGGAAATGTTAGCATTTAATTAACTGCCAGAGTGGCTTTAAGCCACCAGAACACAGGCCTCCAACCCCTTAATCTTCTCTTCAGCTCTTCTGCTGAAGAATGTGGCCCTCACGATGACAGGCTGCTTAGGGACCTTTCCCTTGCCCAGAACTCTGTAGTAGCCCAAGGATCTAACAACATCAGTGATGGGAGCAGCTCCAGGCTTGCTTTTTGCTGCATTGGCCCCTGTCTGCTCGAGGACCAACATCCATAATTTATCCAGGTTGACAGTTGGGCAGAAGCTCTGGTTCCTCTTCAAGTTGCTACCTCATACCAACTTTCCCAAAGTAACCTGGATGATATTTGTCAAAGTTGATCCTGTGGAGATGCACGCCTCCTGCATTCACGCCTCCTGCATTCCCGCCGCCTGCTGGGTGCTTGCGGTGTTTACCAATGTGGCTGTGGCTCATGTGGCCCCAGAGTTTCCAGGTCTTCCTCAGTCTGGATGACATGGTAGTGGCAGAAAGGAAAGAGGAAGGGACTCATCACGGGAGTTTCATTCTCACCTCTTTGTGGTTCTCTTCCCTGCCTGGAAACCCACAGGAACCTGAAGGCAGGAACTGATGCAGAGGCCCTGGAGGGACTGGCTGCTGCTTGCTTCTCATGGCTTGCTCGGCCTGCTTTCTTATAGAACCCAGGACCAGCAGCCCAGGAATGGTGCTATCCACACGGATTGGGCCCTCTCCTCCATCAATTACTATTTAAGAAAATGCCCTACAGCTGGATCTTACAGAGGCATTTTCTCAGTCGAGGTTTCCTTCTTCCAGATAACTCTAACTTGTAGCAAGTTAACTTAAAGCTAGCCAGGACGTGTTGTCTACCCAGCTACTTGGGATTTAGTTCCAGATGTTGATAACCAAGAATAGCCATCACAGGTGGAGTCATTTACTAAAAGTCTGTTGTTTCCCATTCTGATTCCTATGGGCTTTGTCCCTTCACCTCTTCCTCCAGTGTATCAGGTCTTAGTCAGGGTTTCTATTCCTGCACAAAACACCATGACCAAGAATCAAGTTGCGGAGGAAAGGATTTATTCAGCTTACACTCCCACGGTGCTGTTCATCACCAAAGGAAGTCAGGACAGGAACTCACACAGGACAGGAACTTAGAGGCAGGAGCTGATGCAGAGGCCATGGAGGGGTGCTGTTTACTGGATTGCTTCCCCTGGCTCGCTCAGCTTGCTCTCTTATAGAACCCAGGACTACCAGTCCAGGAATGGCACCACCCACAATGGGCTGGGTCCTCACTGCTTGATCACTAATTGAGAAAATGCTTTACAGCTGGATCTCATGGAAGCCATTTCCTCATGGGAGGGTCGTATCTTTGTGATATCTCCAGCTTGTGTCAAGTTGACACACAAAACCAGCCAGTACAACTACAATCAAGAAATTCCATTGAAACAAACTCAAATAGTAATAAAGTTTATGGAAACTCTAAACATTGGTTTATATATTTGAAGTCTGCTGCCATTTTTATATGGGACTGGAGGATTCACTCAGGAACTTGGGTGATGCTACAGAAGTCCTTGGGCTTGCCTTGTTACAACATAAGCTCCACCATTAGGCTGCACATGATGGGTAATAGTAACTTAACTTGTCCATCCTGTTTGCGTGACCTGATGACTTCAGCAGTTACAGGTCTCATGCTCCATTGCCCAGGGAAAGTCTTATCAAGCAGAAAAAGGAAAGCGTCTTTCCTGAAAGTTTTAGCGTGTGTCTGGTCTGTTAACATTCCTATGAACTAATCTCAGAGCTCAGTCCATCATGCTAAACTAATCCGTGTCTTGGGAACAGAGTAAACCTCACCCAAATCATGAGCCTGACCTTTCCCTCTACCTGAAACTAAGTTCTTGCTAAACCCTGGCAACAAGTTATTGACTGGTCTTCTGAACTCTTGAGTTTCACTTTGACATGATGACATTTAAGACAGAGCCCTATCTTCTACATACTGTTGTTACTGGACCCAGAACATATCCAGGGTCCCAGACTGTTACCTAGTTAGTAGCTGGCCTCATTAATGTGGAACCAAGTTTCAGAATGGGTATCCATCAGTCCTCTCCTCCCTTCTCCTGTAGAGCTTTCCTTTTTAATCAAGTCAGCGACGGTTAATACAGAGTGCTCATGGGAGTGGCCAGTCCACAGCCTCAGATACTCTGACAGCTTGAAATGAGCATAAATCATCAGTCTGTTTTAGCCTGTAGGCTTCTTCCAGCTAGCTTCCTTGCTCTAAGCGCTGGATCAATAGTGAAGGAAAACGTAGATAAACATTACTCTTGTCTCACTAAGCTCCCCTCCATGAAGCCAGTTGTTCACACTGCTATCTAGACAGTTCAGCTAGTGATTATCCAGGTTACGACAGGGCTCAGTCCATCGAGTACAGCAAAGGGCTGTTTCAGTGTAAGTTTCTCTGGAGACTCATGTGTACTCATTTTCTTCCTGGTATGCATCTGATTCTGAAACTTCCCTCTCCTTGAGCCCCGTGGCCAATCACACGTGCCAATGTGGTAAACCCTACTCCTGACCCAATTTTGCCTTCATTCCTTTGGGACATTAAGACTCAGCATGTATGAAGAGTCCATAGCTTAAGTGTCTCCCACTCTTTGGTAGCCAGAGAACAGCTGGTTTTATTTGTGCTATGTCTGAATACCACACGACTGATTTGTCACCAGAGTGACAATGAATGCTTTGCATACCAACTTTGAAACTACCCCCTTTCCTGGCCCCAGTCAATGGAAATCAAGTGTAACTTACCTGGAATCCTTTCCTATCTGAGAACAAGATCATGTTTTGACATTGGGACACTCATAGCTTCCCCTGATATGCAAAAATTTTAAAGCAGCTTCCTGTATGTCTTGATTTGAAGATTATCTCTCAGATGAAACTCCAATCCCAGTCAGCACAGCCTGCTTTCCCTTCTAGGCTTTTCTTCATAAAAGTCACCAAGTGTCATTAAAACCTCCTGCTCTGCCTTCCTCTCCAGTGTCCTCTAAAACATCAGGGTGTCTTGTAAAAAGCTATCACCTCCTTTTTCTTTAGAGTCTAAGTTCTTTTCTCCTCTCACTAATATATTAAAATCTTGTTATTCCATTTTATTTTACTTGCAACCCACTGCTCTGTACTGTCCAGGCAGTCCATAAATTGGACTTTCTATTCCCCAAAGGCCTTTTTTGGCCCAAGAGGTGCTCTAGACCCAATAGGGTCCTGAAACCCTTCCTTTCCAATGAGGCCTTGGATACTCCTTTTTATAAGTTCTTGTAACTATAAGTGACTATCAATGCAGAGTTTTTGCAAAAGTATTTTTGGGTAATGCAAATGTAATGGTCATATGCTTTTTGGTGCTCCAATCATAGACATGGGCTTTTGTGAAATAAGTTTAGGCTAAGTAAGTGACCCAAGCACAATGTCTCCAGGACAAAAGGCAGCAGAAAACAAAGGCTGGGACAATAAAGGACTGAGGCTCCAAGTAAAGAAAAACCATGATCTGAAGAAAAAGACTCCAGAGGACTTGTGACTTGTTTACTTATGGGAGATGGCACCTTAACAAGCCTAGTGCCAGTGTACCTTGGCAGAAGGTAAAGTCATTTGGGAAGAGAAAACATCAGCTGAGAAACTGTCCTCACCAGATTAGCCTGTAGAACATTTTCTTGATTAGTGATTGATGTGGGAGGGCCCAGCCCATTATGCATGGAGCCACCACTGGGTAGATGTCCTGGGAATTTGTAAGAAAGCAGGCTGAGAAAACAGAAAGAACAAGCTGGTATCAACCTTCCTCCATGGCCTCTGCATCATCGCCTGCCTGCCTTGGCTTCCTTCAGTGGGCTGTGAGCCAGGACATGTAAACGAGATAGATCTGTTCCTCCATCGATAAGTTCTTTTTCCATAGTAATAGAAATCCTAAGACAGACAGTGACCCAGTCCTGAGCCTGATTGTCCTGGGGTTCTTGGAGTAGACTAGAAATGACCTTGAACCTGAAGTGAGCAACTGTTTTCCCATCCTCTAGTGTCCTACCTGCCCTCTCTGATAATGATGAAAGAGAAGAATCAAGGCAGGATACAGTAACACACAGAATGACAACTGTGTGGTAATGGGGTACTTAAGTTGATTGTAAGAGTCATTAGTCAATGTAAATCATCTTGTGGATAACTTGAATGTGCATAGTTTAATCAATTACACCCCAACAAATCTCAAAAACAAAACACACCCACAAACATATATATATTGAAATGAGGAAATCATATTAATCTTGGAAAAAATGTTAAAGTATTGGGGCTGGAGAAAGGGCTCCATGATTAACAGCCCACCTTGCTGTTACTTTAGACCCAGGTTTGGTTTCTAGCACCCACACGGCAGCGTACGACTCTAAGTAACTCCAGTCTCAAGGCATCTGACACCGTCTTCTGGCCTCCACTGGAGCCAGACGTACACACTGTGCCCATACAGGCCAAAACACCAATTCACATAAAATAAGAATTAATGGGCAAATTAAATTTTTTGGGAAAAAAAAAGGCTTTGCACCCCAATCAATCTTCAACCATCCCCCAAGTTACATTGACACAGGGTCCACGTTCACAGGTTAGAAGCTAAACCCATTGGTTCATAGTACTAAAACAATACTATAGGTTCTGTTTTCATCTGTTTCTGTTTCTGTTTCTGTTTCTGTTTCTGTTTCTGTTTCTGTTTCTGTTTCTGTTTCTAAGACAGTGTCCTGTTTAGCACAGGCTGGCTTTGAACTCATAACCCATCTGCTGTTACCTCTCAAGTGTTATAGTTATAACACATATAGTTATATACACATGCGCCACCACACCCAGTTTCAATTCTTGCTAAGATCCTAATCTAAAATCTAAATGAAGAAACCCCAACCCCACATCCCAAGACTGAGCCAACAGCGTTGACCCTCCTTAGCTCTTAAACCTGAGCCAGCACTTGTTTCCTCATGGAACATTCTGGTTCTCTTTTCTTCTTGAGTTCTAACAGACACAGCAGGCAAATCAAAACCTACAGGAGTAAGAACATCAGGCTTGCCTGAATATTTAGAAATCAATGCAATTATATGCAGCTCTGCCCTTTCAACTGACTGCGTCATTCCTTATACAAAAATTGAGACCTGTTTTGAACACTTACAATCCGGTAAGTGTTCCAAAAGTGTATTTGCTGACATTGAGCACTTGAAATAAACGATGCCATAAATCTTAGGATGTTTACTTCCAAGTCAGTCAGGGTTGAGCCCCACTGAAGTCCCTGAGCCCCATTTTACATCGGTAAACCAGTTACCTTATCCACAACCTTGGTCTCTGTTGTGCCGACTAACTGAGATGAGATTTGCAAAAGGCCTTGCAATGTCTTAGTATTGATTGTCAGGCTGCTGTGATCTATAATCTCCTATGAGGCATACCTGAAAAGTTTATGGATTGAGTAAAGTGAGGTGGGGGGAGGCACCCCAATGTGGGTAGCACAGTTCCGTGGGCCAGTGTTCTGGGCTGAGTAAATGAGAACATTGTGTCAGGAACACCTTTCTCCATTGCACGGTGCCTCCTGCAACCGTGCAGCTGCAGTGTAACAGAAGTGGCTCGTGCTCCTGCTGCCACAATTTCCTCTTCATGACGTCCTCACTCTGATAGACTGTATCCTCAAACTGTGACCGCCAAATAAACCCCTTCCTCCTTAAATTTCTTTACCAGGTATTTTGTCACACCAGAAAACTATAAAAGCCTGACATAGTATTTGAAAAACATGTTCTCAACGAATCATACTTATCAATATGCTTCATTAAAGCCACAGCACAGTATGTTCCCAACAACCAAGTAGACGGAAGTCAACAAGCAGCTCCTTTTCTTCCTTTATGAATTCCTCATTCAGTGAGCTCCTCTGTTCTACCAGAATATTCTAGAAGCAGGGAGTGCACAGGGAGACAGGAAAAATAAGCCAGCACTACTGCTCTCCTGGAGGACGTGTGTGAGTGGCAAAGGCAAAAAGGAAACAATAAAGATAACTTCAGACACTCATAAATGATAAGAAGGAAATGAAACAGGGCAATATGATGAAGTGACGTGTGGGTTGTTAGGAAAGATCTCTCTAGAAAGATAATTGCAGCCACCCTTGCCAGAGGAGATGCCAAGGGAATATAGAAGGTAAAGTGATTTGGACAGTAGGTATCAAACCTCAGGGCAGCGTCAAGCTTGACCTGATAGGAGAGCAGAATGCAGGCACTCTCGACTGAGGTCAAGTCCCTGGATGTGAATGTGTTCCATTCATGGGTATATGTATTTTAAGTCCACTTTCCAGGTGAGAAAACTGAGGCAGGGTTGCTCAATAGCAGCTAGTGCGAAGCAGACCTAAGGACTGAACTTATTCCATTGGCTCCAGGGTACCTGCTTTTTACATTCTAACTAATCGCACAAATGCGCATCTTTTGCGATTTGAGTGGTATATGAAGAGAAACCAAAAGTGTATTTATTTTGGCATTTGTTGTTTATAAATAAGTGCAACTGTTTTCCTTCTTCCTAAAGATGGAAGTCCCAATTTAGTTTTTATCTCAGGTACACTCTTGGGAAAGTGACTATAGAAAGTGGCTTTGATTAATTCATGCTCTCCTGATTGATGGGGAAAACTCTTGCTGGGCCAAATGAAGCCCAATCATTTCTTATGCATTGCCTAGTTATTTTTAAAAGCGTGACAGAACACCGGATTAAAGCAGAAAGTCTTGCTCTTCTACTTATCTTTCTAAGTTTTCATCATGGATATACAAGAACAACTGACTCTTCTTAACTCTCCATATCCCTTCCGAAAAGGTCCACGCACACCCCAGTAACAAAAAGCAGAGAGTGCTCACAGACTAAGTGCATTAGAGACAGAATCATCAGACAGGAGGAAGCCTCAGCTGAGAAAATTATTCCCAAAGATTGAGCTGAGGCAAGCCGTGGGACATTTTAAAATTAGTGATTGCAGTGGGAGGCCTTAGCCCATTGTGGGCGGTGCCATCCCTGCGCTGGTTGTTTTGGCTTTTATAAACAAGCAGGCTGATCAAGCTACACAGAGCAAGGTGCACTCCTCCATGCCCTCTGCGTCAGTGCCTGCCCTGTTTGTGTTCCTGTCCTGATTTTCGTTAGGGATGAACTAGAATGTGGAAGTACAAGCCAAATAAATCATTTCTTCCCAAAGTTGCTTTGGCCATAATATTTCATCACAGCATCCTAAGATGAGCATCCTCTGTCTAGCCTGAATCTGTCTTAGTCGTTAATATTGAGACATTGAGGTCTGGTTAGTATTTCTGATACTTTTAGCTTTTTCTTTCCTTGCCTTTTTTATTTTTCTTCTTCCTTCCTTCCTTCCTTCCTTCCTTCCTTCCTTCCTTCCTTCCTTCCTTCCTTCCTTCCTTCCTTCCTTCCTTCCTTCCTTCCTGCCTTCCTGCCCTTCCTGCCTTCCTCTCTGTCTCTGTCTCTGTCTCTGTCTCTCTCTCTCTCTCTCTCTCTCTCTCTCTCTCTCTTTCTTAAAAACCTCACCTTGAGAAAGGCTCAGAGCTGCAGTTAACTGGTTTTGGTTTAACTCTGAGACATGTGAACACAATTTCACTTAAACTTCAAGTGACCAGCTTATACACCCAGGGCAGTTGCCGGCGTGCTAGTAAAGGCTTCCTCTTGCCTTAAACCCATGTCTGAACAGTCTTCTTTGGTAGATAGCCCACAACAGCTTCTTACTGGAGCTTCTAAAGCTTCCTTTTCTCCCACTTCTCACAATACCAACAACGGTCCCTTCTGTTCCAGGGATGTACTTTAGGGGATTCTGGTGATGACTCCTCTCCCCATGTAAGAGACTTTTTGTTCTTTTGGCATCTGTGTTAAAAAAAAAAAAAATCCAACAGCCAGACCATCTTCTGTCCAAGCAGACCATGGAGATTTGTTTCAGTGCCGTGTTGCCCACCCCTTTCCACATGCTGAATAAAATGTTGTCTCCCTGGATGTGTACTCTTTGGTTGATGGTTTAGTCCCTGGGAGCTCTGGGGGGTACTGGTTGGTTCATATTGTTGCTCCTCCTATGGGGTGGCAGAGTCCAATGGTTGGCTGAGAGCATCCACCTCTGTATTGGTCAGGCACTGGCAGAGCCTCTCAGGAGGTATCTATATCAGGCTCCGGTCAGCAAGTGCTTGTTGGCATCCACAATAGTGTCTGGGTTTAGTGTCTGTATATGAGGTAGCAGAGGATGGCCTTGTTGGACATCAAAGGGAGGAGAGGCCCTTGGTCCTCTGGAGAAGGCTCTATGCCTCAGTATAGGGGAATGCCAGGATAGGGAAGCGGGAGTGGTTAGGTTGGTGAGCAGGGGGAAGGGGAATGGGATAGGGGGGTTTTGAAAGGGTAACGAGGAAAGGGAATACCATTTGAAATGTAAATAAAGAAAATATCTAATAAATTAAAAAAATGTTGTCTCCTTAACTTCACACTGTAGTATTCTCCGGCTCCCTCACCCTCTCTGGTTCTCTTACTCTCCCTCTCAATCTTGTCCTCTCTCTCACTCTCTCTCTCTCTCTCTCTCTCTCTCTCTCTCTCTCTCTCTCGGGTATAGATTGCTTCCCTTGAGGGTCTGCCCACCTTTCTATAGTAATCCTGAGCTTCTGCCCTCACTGAAGCTTGCCATTTGTAGTTTAAGTGAAAGTGTGGTTACATATCTCAGAGTAAAACTGAAACCAGGCTTCTGCCCATTAGCCTGGGGACTGGGGGAAGTGGAGAGGAACATGGAGCCTCCTATCAGGAAGGTTGGCAGAGGGAGGGGGAGAGGGAGAAGGAAGCTGATTCCAATATAATAATAACAATAATAATAATAATAATAATAATTGGTTAAATTTAAGTTACAGAGAAAAAATAAAAACCTCAGTTAAATTTACTTTTTCAGATAAATAAGGTATACCCTGATATTGGATAGGACACTACCTTGGTTGTGTCGTGAGAACACAGGAAATTGCCAATGGGTGAAAGGGCTTAGTGACTGAATAACCATGTGACCCTCCCTATTCCAGCTGGTAGAACCAGCATGCGCCAACAGAAAAACAGTTCTCAAGGGGCCCAAGAATGTTCCTGAAAATAGAAACATTGGTGCTAGCACAAGCCTGCCTTGGAATCAGCCTGAACAGCTTGGATCCAAGAAAGATCAAAATGAGGCAAAAAAGGAACAAGGGGACTGTGTACCAGGAGTGTCTGTCATGCCTGTCTCTTAGGACACTAAGTCTGAGCCTGAGAGGCTCATTTGCATCTGAGATTTCTGTTCTCTCGTGTTTGTCTCTTGTACATGCCCCTTGTTTCTCAGTCAAGTGTCTTTGTGAGCCTTTTCAATTTATCTCTAATTAATGTTCATGTTGTAATTCTTTTTTTATCTACATTCCAAATGTTGTCTCCCTTCCCCAGTCCCCCTCCAAGGGTTCTTCACCCCATCCCCCATTCCCCTTTCCTCTGAGAGAGTGCTGCCTCATTCATAACCAGTCAGCCATACACCCCAACCCCCTATTCCCCTACACTGGGGCATCAAGTCTCTACAGGATTAGGTACATCCTCTCCCACTGAGGCCAGACCAGGCAGTCCTCTGCCACATATGTGCAGGGGCCCACAGATCAGCCTGTGTATGCTCTTTGGTTAGTGGTTTGGTCTCTGGGAGCTCCCAGGGGTCCTGGTTAGTTGGTATTGTGGGACTTCCCATGGGGTTGCAATCCCCTTTAGTTCCTTCAACTCTTCCATAGGGGTCCAGACCCCAGTCCAATGGTCGGCTGTAAGTATTTGCATCTGTCTCAGTCAGCTGCTGGTAGAGCTTCTCAGAGAGCAGCCATGCTAGGCTCCTGTCTTCTGCCATCCTCATGGTTGGTTTTGTCTTGTTTTCCAGCAGTTTCTGCCCTCTGGCCGAAGAAGACAAGTCTTTACAATGTAGTCAGGGCCTTCTATCTTTCACACGCACTGTAATTCTTGATCACCATCAATTCATTCCCTTTGTAACCATCAAGTCTCCATACCACTCCCTCTCAACAAATATTGCTGATCTATACATAATAAAATCACCCACTTTATGTATACAGTTCTGAGAGCTTTGTCTCATGTATATGGTCAGATAACCACTGTGAAATTAAGATTACAGGACATTTAAACCCTGTCAAAAGCTTACTTTGGGCTCCCTAGCAGAGAGTCTTCCTGTGCCAGGGTGATGGCCATGTTGATCTGCTGTATTCCACCATTCAGTAGAATTAAACTGCACAGAGTCTTTGATGTCCTACTTTATTTACTTTGTGAAATGCTTTCGTGATTCCTCTAGCTGCTGGATTTCAATCATTCCTCCTTTCCTTACAGTCGACTAATATTCAATCATACTGATACTCTTTCATTTCTCCATGAATCTATAAATTGATGTTGGGTTATTTCAAATCTGAGGCAAATACATAGAAGGCTCTTCCAATATTCAAGTAACAGTTTTTTTAATCAATATTATATAAGTGTTCTTTCTCTTTGGTAAACAGCTATAAGTGGAATCTCTGGGTTATATTATAATTATACATTTAACCTATTGTAAGTTACCAGTGTCTAAGAATTTGAGTTAGTTTACATTGTTGCCATATCCAGAATGTGGTATTTTAAAAATAATGCTCTGTAGTATCTGGTTTGGAGTGTGTGTGTGTGTGTGTGTGTGTGTGTCTGTGTGAAGGGGGTGGGTGGGCAGGTGTGCGTGCACGAGCACATGTATGCACACACTCATGTATGTGCACCTGTGCATGTGCGCGCGCACGCGCGCGCGCGCACACACACACACACACAGGCATGCAAATTTGTGCAGTATATCAATGTGTCAGTGTGGTGGTGTACATGTGTGTGCAGATGCTGGTGCATTCATGTGGAGCCAGACAACAATGTTCCTCTTTCACTCTCCAACTTAGTTTTTGAGACAGGATCGGCTCACGGACCCTTACACTTGGTAGAGTTAATTAAATTTGTCCTTTGGCAATTTCATATAATGCCTCTGTTTTGTTCTTAACTCCACCCTCCTTCACCACTCACCTTCCTCTGTTCACACCCCTCCTTGTTGTCTCTTCCTCACATTCATATCTTTCTGTTTTATTTGTATCCCAGTATTATTTGTGTGCACATAAAATTCAAACTACTCATTGGAGCCTGATGAGTTCGCCAGTGGCTACACACCTGGAGATAGCGACTCTGCTCTCCCAGAGCCCAGAGTTTATCAGCAACAATAATAACAGTAAGGGTATATAAAAAGGGCATGGCAGAAGGAACATTACTCACTACTTGGTTGGCCTTCCCTCTGCCTCAAAGTTGATTTGTTCTACTGCGGTGGCTGCTGCTTTCCTTACTGATATCAGAAGCATCTAGGCTTCCGTCATAGACGAAGGCCTACTGGCTCTCCAGGAGCCTTTCAAATTTTCAGCACTAGATTGGGACAGCCTTGTGGACCAAATAACTACTAGGTTGTCAGCTTCTGCTTCTTAATAAGTCAGCCATTGTGTGGCTGCTCCAATTTCTGAGTCACCAATCCTCAAGGACAGAGCAACTACAAGCTGTCATTCTCTCAGGTGTGATTTAGCTACTGTTATTTTGATGTGAGCTGACTTAATAAAGTGTGAGCAAACACACACACACACACACACACACACACACATCATTGGTTCTGCTCCTCTAGAGAACCCTGACTAGTTCAGTTGTCAAGTAATTTAAGGATGATAATAGCAGTGAATTTATAGGCTCTGGCGAGTGTTCCATTCACATTAGACAGAACCGTTTATTCAGCCATTGGGTGGGACAGTCAGTAAATATCAAATTGGGTCAAGCTGATGCTTTCTTCAAAGGTGAGCTCTTTCCATTCTGTTTTTGAATTTTTGAGTGTTTCTATTACACATCTACATTGTTCTTTAAAAAGTTTTGTTTTAAGATTACAGTATAATTACATCATTTCTTCCTTCCCTTCCCTCTCTCCAGCCCTCCCATATACTCCCTTTTGCTCTCCTTCAAAGATACATGCACACACTTCATCCCTAAAGACATGAACACAACTTGCTCAGATTATACAACATAATTTATTAATGTCTATGGCTGACCATTTGGTATTGGATAACTGATTGCTGTGTTTTTCTACATTAGTTTGTCAAATTCTATTACTGTGTCTACTAAAATGAGCTTGAGGGTTTTCTCTTTGTAGTCTGCCTATATAAATATGTATTATATGTTCATATATAATATAAATTATTGCTGACTGATTTTCAAAAGATGAACCACTTAAATTTCTATAGTAAGCCCTTTAGATAGCCCTAGACTCTGCTTATTACTACTTTGTTGATGTTTGTTTCTAGGAAGATTGGTAGTTAGGGATATTGGTCTGGATTCTCTCTCTTTTTATTTATTTTTTTGTTTGTTTTTTTGGATTTGGTTTTTTCGAGACAGGGTTTCTCTGTATAGTCCTGGCTGTCCTGGAACTCACTCTGTAGACCAGGCTGGCCTCGAACTCAGAAATCTACCTGCCTATGCCTCCCAGAGTGCTGGGATTACAGGCGTGCACCGCCACCACCGCCTGGCGATTCTCTTTTCTTGCAATATCTTTGAGAGTTCTGGTTCCTTAGCATTAGTGAGTTGGGAAGCTTTTCCTCCTTCTGTTTTCTAGATTGTTATCCCTTTAATGCTGGACAGCATTCATCAAGGAAACCAACTGAGGTGGGAGTGTGCTGTGTCAGAAAGGCTTGTAATCATCCATTTAATTCCTTAACAGTTTTAAGAATACTCAAATAACATATTCATATTGGATGAACTGTGGTACTTTTTGCCTTTCCAAGAATTTAAGTCTACTTCAGCTGACTTGTCCAAGAAGATTGAGTGATTCATAGCTTTTTTTAAAAAAAAAATTACATATTTATTCTATGTATATGAATACACTGTCATGTCTGCAGACACACCAGAAGAAGATCCCATTACAGATGGTTGTAAGCCACCATGTCATTGTTGGGAATTGGACTCAGGACCTCTGGAAGAGCAGTCAGTGCTCTTAACCACTGAGTCATCTCTCCAGCCCTGATTCGCAGCTTTACATTATACACTTTTGATGTCTCAAGGATCTATAGTTACAGCCTTAATCCCTTCTCCCTCTCCCTTTCCCTCTCCCCTCCCTCTCCCTTTCCTTCCCGATCCCTCTCCCCTCCCCCTTCTGCTTTCCTTCCTCCCTCTTTTAATGAACTTTTTTTCATTTATTGTTTTTTATTTAATTCCCTTTCTCTATTTTATTACTTTACATTTTATTTATTTCTACTCTTTCCATAAACATATGCTTTCTTCTTTTGCATTGGATTTTAGTTTACTCCTTTTTTTCTAACCTTTGGAGCTAAAACTTAGAAAGTAACCTCAGAATTTGACTCAGGTTGGCTCTGTAAATTTTACTCTAGGAATTATTTTAAAGCTAATGTGTTATATTTCAATTTTCTTCAGTTGAAACAATTTTGCAATTTACCTTAGAACTTGTCTTGCCCATGGGTTATTTAACATTGTATTGTTGAACTTTCAAATATTTGGAGATTTTCCAGATAGCTTTCTACTATTATTTCTGATTTAATTCAATTAAAGACAAAGAGAGTCTTTTGTATGACCGACTTTCACAACAGCTGCATGGTTTACAGTCCCACCAGGAGTAAATGCATGTTCCTCTTTCTCCACATCCTCACCAGCATTTGTTGCCATAGGGTTGGAGCTTTTTGTTTACTTATTTTGCCAGCCACTCTGACTAGGGTGAGGTGGAGTTTCAAAGCAGTTTTAACTTGCAATTATCTGATGGCTAAGAAAGTTAATCTTCCTTTAAGGCATTCATTGCCCATTTCCATTTCTTTTTCTAAGAACTGTCTGTTAACCTGTATGCTGATTGGATGGGGGTTTGGTATTGAACTATTTGCAATTACTTATATTACTCTTCTGTCTGGTATGTAATTGTCAAAGATCTATGGCAAAATATGCATGGGTCTCTTCAGCCTCCTAATGATTGCCTTTGCTTTGCAGAAACTCTAATCCCATATAATGTCATCATCAGTTCTGGGGACAGCTCCTGTGCTAGTCAGTCCTTGATAGAAAATGCTCTTGTGCCTATAGCTTGATGCATTTTATCTATGAATCGTCTTATAGTTTCTAATGTTAAGGACCTCCAGTAAGGTATTGGACCTATTTTGAATTAATTCTTATATGGGGGTGAGAAATAAGGATCTAGTTGTGTTTTATAGGTATTGATTATTAAATAGGCATTCTTTTCTCTGTGTATGTCTTGAACACCTTTGTGAAAATCAGGGGGTTGTAGTCATATGGGTTTATTTCTAGGTCCTCTATTCTAGTCTATTAGTGGCTGTGTTTGTGATGGTTTTGTGACCATGGCTCTAATGTAGTTTGAGATGAGATATCATGACACTTCCAGCTATGCGGTTGTTGTTAGGGCTTGTTTGTTCTGTTCTGTTTTGTTGTTGTTTGTTTTTGTTGGTTTGTTATTGGTTTTGTTTTGTTTTTGAGAATTGCTTCAGCTATTTGGGGTCTTTTCTGCTCCCATAAGAATTTGGGGGATTTTTTTAAACTCTAGGAAGAATGTAACAGGAATTTCAGTGAACATTACATTCAATTTCTAGATTGCTTTCATCAGTGTAGTCATTTGTTACAATTTTATGTCTAATTTTGCCAATACTTGAATGTAGAGATTTTTCTGGTATCTTCTTCAATTTCTTTTTTCACTATAGAGGTCTTTGGCCTCCTTGGTGATGTTTATCACCCCCCACTTTGTGTGTATGTATGAGTGTGTGTGTGTGTGTGTGTGTGTGTGTGTGTGTGTGTGTGTGCTTATAAGGCACTCTCAAGTCAGCAGGAGTGACCAGGAGCAGCTAGGATGCCAGGAGAAGTTCTCTGCCATGCATCTCTCAACAAAGTAAAGAAAGATCAGCAAAGACAAGACAGGAACCCAAGGAAGGATTGCAAAGCTAGCTATGCAAGTGCCCTGTCACTGTCTGTTATGTCCTATTTCTATCTTCTCCAAACATCACATGTTCTCCCACAGGTCTTGACTCAGCAAAACACCACTTGAGCTGTCCTCAACATGTGAGTCTGCACAACACGACATAACCAGAATCTTCCATTCCATTAGAGTTATCTGAAAAGAGGAACCAATATTTGAGAAGATGTATCCATTAAATTGTACCGTGGGCTGGCCCATGGAGCATCTTAATTAGTAATTGATGTGAGAGAGCTAAGTCCTCCTATCCCTAGGCAGATGTTCCTGCAGTGTTTAAGAAGGCAGTCTGTGCAAGCCTTTGAGAGCAAGACAGTAAGCAGTACTCCTCCATGACTGCATCAACTTCTGCCTTCATGGCAGCATCATTGAGGATCAGAAATTTGGGATTGCTCTGAGTTAGCACACAGAGGTTGTAGTCCAAAGGAGGTGAGCATACAGTAATTGTGGTCCATGGTGAGTTAGCATATGGTCCAGGGACCCAAGTGGTGCTCACTTCAAGCTCATGTAGAAGCTGAAGCTTGGCACTTGTTACAGGACTGGAGTCCCTGAAGAGAGGCTAGGAGAGGCCACTGGTGATGGTACAGTCTTGGTGGCATTAGGAGCCCTAGGATTGAAGGGCTCTTGGAGAGAAGTTGAGGCTAGGCACTATGTGATGGGGCCAGCATCCTTGAGGATAGGCAAGGAGAGGTTATGGTGAAATTGCAGCCCAGGTGAAGCAGAGACCCCCAGAATTCTGGAGATGCCAGTAGTATGGAGGATCACAGCAGAGAGCAACACCTGTGGAGTGGAGCAAGTCAGTGAGCAGCACACCTTCATGGCTTTTGCTTCAGTTCCCATTTCCAGTTCCCATTTCCACTGACTTCCCTCAGTGATAAAATGCTGAAGTGTTCGCTACAGTAAAACCTCTCCTCCTCAAGTTCAATTGGTCTGTCAAGTTGACAAGAGATCAATTGTTTTGGTTAGATTTTTTTTTTTGTCAAGACACAAGATAGGTTACAAGATAGGGTTATTTCTCAGACACAACTGAGAAAATTCCCCCACCAGACTGGCTTGTGGAGACTGGCATAATGTAGATAGATTCCATGACTCAGTTCTCTCAAAAAACTAGAGAACTGAACTGTAAACAGATAGGGTTTTCTTTCTTCAAAATTAAAATCTAAGATGGTGGGAAACTAGTTAATACTTGATTTGAAAGGATCCAACCAACTGGTAGAAAGTTGGACAAATAGGTGAGGTCTCAGCTCATGTGGGAGTATATTCAGGAGGGAACTTCGTTCACCTTGGGAGAGAAGCCTCTTGTTTCTGAATGACTCAATTCTGACAGAGATGTCTAGGTCAAGTCATGGAGGAAGACATTTGGTCTCAAAGAAGGGCTGACAGGGAGAAGTGTAGGGAGGCATGTGTGTCTTCTGCTACCACTGCTTATTTGCCAGAGAAATGCAACTGTAGACATTGTGGCCTTGGATAATTGGAAAGACACTAACATTTACTGAGGTCTCCTTTACAAGTTTTTTTTTGGGGGGGGGGTGGAGGTGGGGTGAGTCAGGCCTCAGAGCTTTGAAAACTTCATATGGTATCACTGTAATTGTGATTGTTTACAAGTGAGTGGGGACAGAAAGATAATTCACATGTATTCATGTTGAGGTTCTATGCTTTACCACAGGCCAATAAAAATGGAAGAAGCTCTCAGATTGTTTAGAAAAAGTTTGTCAGTTAGAATCCCGACTCCTGAATTCAATGGCAACCATACAGAGTCTGATAGATACTGTGGATATGATGGTACATGGTAAATAGAATAATTTCCTTTGGAGAGTTAATACACTGTCAAGTGGAGTTTTCAAAAAGCCAAGGCATAACGCTTGTATAAATATAGAATGAACACATGCCAAACACGTTACTTACTTCATTAGTGAAGGAACTAGAAAAATGGTAAATCTGCTGCAAAGAACGTTGGAAGAACTGGATGTTTGTTGGCAACAAAACCTGGAGACAGAATGAGCTTACTTGATACAAAATTGGTTAATGTTTCATAAAGCAATAAAATCAAAATCTTTGATGTTATACTTTTTTATCAGAAGTAATTTGCATCTCTACCAGACACCACCTAAAAAAAACACTCATAAGTTAAAATGTAGTTTCACAATGTCTAGGACCTTTAAGCATCCTAAAGGAGTCAAAGATGTATTTCCTTGAATAAGTAAATACACATTGATGAGTTTGGTAAACAACTTCTAAGCATGGCACCACAAGGGTGTGGTTTCTCTCTTAGTTTTATTTTTGAACATTGGCTTATTTTTCTTATCAACACAGTAGAAGACCTTTTATAATAGTGTCAAAATTTCTGAAAGAGTGAGGCAGGAGTCCTATTTCATGGGCCATCAGACTTAAGGGTTATCCCATCTGTTTTAATGACAAATTAAAACAGATGGGATATTGCCCCACCCCAATAGCTTATATATTTGAACACTTGATGCTTCAGAACTGTTTGGGAAAGTTATGGAAACTTTAGGAGGTGTAGACTTGTTCAAGAGCACACATCTCGAGGCAGGCCTCGAGAATGTATAACTTCCACTGCTTCTAGTTCCCTTGCTCTGTTCCCTCTGTGTGGTTGGTATGTGGTCTCTGAGTATCATGCATCCCTGGCATTATGTACATTTAATCCTCTGGAATCATAAGGAAAAATAAACTCTTTCTCCTTAATTGTTTTTGGTCCTGGTATTTTGTCACAGCAACAGAAAAGTGGCTGATTTACAAATTGAGGTCTTTCAAAAACAATACAAAAACATTACATTTAAAAATCTTACACAAGCATGTGGATATAAGAACACATAGTTTCCATCTCTGTAAAGCACTGGAAGTCACCATGCACTCGAGTCTCTATTTATTTTTCAAGTATTTTTTTCAAGTGTTCTATAACCAAACACCTTTAAGTACAATTTGAGTACATATGAAGAACTGAAAGCCCTATGCTTTGCAAATTATGTATCATTTTGGATCACCCTGGAATCATTCTGTTCTCTATGCCCTGTTACTAAGCTGAGTGATTTGATTGGAAGAATTGTCTAGGAAATACGTTGCAGGCGCTTCATTTCCACTGGCCAAAAAGACATTAAGGACTGGTATCAGCAAATTGTTTCTCTCTGTATTGTCCGTGTGATGTAGTTTTTCGGTGAATGTACTTTCTTGCCAAACTTCACTCATGAGGCGTCTGTCTTTAACAGCACAGCCCCTCCCCAGCCCCTCACACTGGCCGGGTTTGCCATAGCAGACTTGTCCACCTTTTTGATGAGATACTGAGTAGAAGGAAGAGAGATACGGAATGCACAGGGAATTCTCAAGTACTAGAATCTTTATTTAACACTGCATGCAGAAGAGGTATTTCAGAATGCCTGCAGAGCTCGGAGAACAGTCACGTTGACCTGTCCCACCAGCCTTGGGAGAGGTTGCTATTGAAAAATGGACACCTGCTCTCTCCCAGGGTTCACACAAGCCCTCATAAGGCAGGCCATCACCCTCAAGTAACCAAGTAATGGAAACCGCTGACTCATCGCACAGGATATCTATCTATCTAACTAACTATCTATCTATCTATCTATCTATATCTATATCTATATCTATATCTATATCTATATCTATATCTATATCTATCTATATATATATAACTTAGAATTTGCATGGACTACAAGAAAAAAGGAATGTGCTGTTACTTGACAAAAGGGAAAAAAACACCAATCTGATGAAATGGAGAGATACCTGCAAGGGCTAGGGTGTAGTTCAGTTGAGAGAGGGCTTCCCTAGACCCCGTGTCTAGGGAAAGCCCTAAAAAACCAGCACTGGAAAAACTGAGTGTCCTGGGACATATCTGTCTGTCATCACAGCACCTAGGAGGCAGAGGCGGAGGCAGGAGGATCACAACTTGAAAGCCATCATCTACTCTACAGTAACTTGCAAGTCTGCCTGAGTTATTTGAGACCCTGTCTCAAAAAGTAAAACAGACAGAAAACCAATAGTGCTGATTAAGTGACCAATAGAGCTTGTCGTGGTGCCTGCTGCCAAACCTGATAGCCTGAGTTCAATCCTTGGGATCCACATGGTAGAAAACTGAGTTCCACAAGTTGTCTTCTGACTTATGTGTTCTCTCTCTCTCTCTCTCTCTCTCTCTCTCTCACACACACACACACACACACACACATTGATAATAATAAAAAAACTGTAAAACACATCAGGTTTATGGTTACTTGGGAAACACAAATCCTAAAACTAGAATAACATCAAGAAGATTAGCATAGCCCCTGTGCAGAGAAGAATTTTATAAAGTGTTCCTTATTTGAGAAAACAAGACAATGACATCCTTAAATGATACTCCTGACACCCTGCTGACCCAGAACTCCTATCTCACTGGGAAATTGACATCTCATAACCTAGCTCTATACTTTTCCCAGAACTCTCACCAAAGTGCAATTCTAATTTGCTACTCCCATCTCTAAAGTCTGCCTTCTGATTTAGATTTGCATGTCAATCATGTTTTAATTTTAATTATCTTTTTTTTTTAGCTAATAAACTTTGCCTCCCAATATTTGAATTTAAAGCCCAAGTTCAACAATTAAGATATTTATTCCCAGATTAGATTAAATTTTGCGGCAAGAAACATGGAGGAGGGCATTCTGGCACAGTCCAGCAGGTATGGGTTTCCCCTCTGTAAGCCACTGTCATGGAGTCACTGAGGACAGGATCTACTGTCCATATAATAAATCATGGACAGCTTATTTGAATGCTTCTCATATCCAGGAAATTCCTTCCACGGACAGTCATGGGGTTTCTTTTAGGTCAGGGACACACACATGCACCGTCATTTCTCCCACAAAGAGATTTACAAGGGCTTAGAGTGACCTTCGCTTCTCCAGTTTCCCAATCCAAATAGTTGGCCTGACCACATGTGAGCCGATGTCACTATATCTGAGCTGATGTCACCACATCTGAACAGCCCTCTTAAATATTCTTATACAATCCTCTTTACAGTTCTGTCAGTCGCAGCAAAATTGCTCCATAACCCCTCACCCTTAGTCATTCCTGACCACGGAAAGCCCTTAATCTGCTGGGTAATATTTTTCGACAAAGGCTGTCTGCATTTATAAAAGAATTATGTTAGCTGGATGACGGAGTGACATTCCAGACTCTACAAACAGTAAAAGGGATGGAAAGCCCACTTCTCGCCCAGCCTTGGGTAGAGGAGGGAGGGTATTATTAAATTGACTAAGCGTTCACACTCAGAGCACTGGGCTGGAAAGCTGCACTGCAGAGCCCACCTTAGGTTTCTAAATACATTCTGCCCACAGGTGTCTCAGTATTTTCTCCAAACTGTTTTTCTTTCACTTCCCACACCTTACTTTTCCCTTCAAAGCGATTCAATTTCTGCCTCTCCCCTGCAGACAAAACAAAAGTGAGATATTTCTAGAGGAGAGAGTACTTTAGGTCTTCTATTTCCTCTACATTCTCCTGGGTAGACTGGCACTAGTTCCTTTAGAGAACACTCCCCAGGGAAGAAACTTTGCTAATATATGAATGCTTAGCAATGTGTACATTCTCATGCCTTATTTCCTTCATTGTCTTGGAGAAATTGGCCCCCATGGGCCGCTAGTTAGTAGGAGCTTGTGTGTTCTTTCCTGTAAAAAGCTTTGCGACATAATCCTGCCTTCCCCTTCCTTTTCTCTCTTAGAACATTGTTGCTCTGTCAGCCAGTGCCACAGAAGATGGGACCTCAGAACAACCTAGACTGGCTTTCTGTAAACCTAAGGCATATGAAGGTTCCTTTGGAACACTATGGATCTATAAGAGGGATCCCTTTGAAGGTCTGTTTGTGTAAGGGTGCTTGTACACCTTAAGATGCCTATGGGAAGAAGCATCTAAAGGAGGAAGTTCTGCACATCAGTACTTGAAGAGGTCACTGTGATTTAATGGGCAGTGCTGAGCTCATGTCAGTCCTGCAGTCATACCCTTGACCTTCAACTTCATCGCTGTCCAACAAACATCTAGAATTGTACTTAGAGTGGAGAAGAAGAAAGTAATATTCATTAACGGCTCTGTAAGGCTTTACCAGCAGGGAGACAGCCTCCTTCCTCAACCACAAGGAAAAAAAAGTATCTTATTTTCAAGTCATAAGCACAATTTCTGAGCTCACTATTGCTACTCAGAGCTTCAGAGCACCAAACCAGGGCTGTGCTGTGCAGATGGAAAAGAGGAGGGGCATGGGGTGCAGACAGTCTATGCAAAGCTGTAGAGACAGGTTCCACTTGCCTCCCCCAGCTGGAAATGGGGAAAATGGGTAGTTAGAGTTCTTTTGATTATATGATGAGAGGCCTAGTCAATTAAAAGAATAAACAAATCACATTATTACCATTTCTGCAGCCCTGTTTTATCCAAATTTGGTGGAAAGGCATGAATCAGGCACGTAATAAAAATACATTTATTCAATTGCCTGCCTCACCTCCCCATTCCAGCCCTTTTCAAAATATAATTTCACTCCAAGTTACTGTATTTTCTACTTGATAAATGAGCTGAGATGTTCAAATCAGTCTGGTTCCCCCCTCCCCACTAGTCCTATAATTCAGAGTATTTCCAAGAGGTCTTTATACAAGTAGAAAGC
Organism: Apodemus sylvaticus; assembly: GCF_947179515.1. NCBI lineage: Eukaryota > Metazoa > Chordata > Mammalia > Rodentia > Muridae > Apodemus > Apodemus sylvaticus. Next base: position 110,309,215 of record NC_067475.1, read on the forward strand.
CCAGGTGGGTCCCAAGATTACACTATTGATTTCAAATTACAAATAGACGTTCAGGTCGCAGAAGGGCAGGCTAGATCTTTAGTCAGGCTTCTGGATGTCCTTCTTTGAAGCCCATGATTCAGATTCAGACGGCTGCAATTAGTTGCATTTTGGTTGCTAATTGCTCCTGCCACTGGTGCAACCAGCCACTTTAGGGTGCAATTACTCTCTTGTGGGAGCAATTATACGCGAAAACCATTCTGCACGTGCAACTAATTGTGACAAAACAAAGGGAGCCAGGGAGGAGAATTGGCTCATCAAATCATAACTCCAAGTTCATATACATGCCAGCTACCAGAAGGAAGAACAGTGGGACAGTGAAGTAACATCAACTCCCTGGAATATACCTATTCCTACTACCAATAGTCTTTAGAGGATTACATCGTGAAGTTAATTTAAAAAGAGCAACTCGTCCTAGCTACTGGCTTACCTTTTGCTAACATTGTATATAGATACCAAATCAAACCATAGAACTCTCTAGTTAAATACCAGGTTTTACAGAAAATGCCAGATTGTTTTAAATTCTGTTTTGTATTGGCTCTATTTCCCCAAGAACACTGATGCATCCAACCCATTAAATTATAACATGTCCAGGTCTCCCTTTGTCTCTGTTAGACATGCCAGCAGTCATAAGACAGGATTCAGTGATATTATGAGCTGATATGAGGTTCAAGTTCCAGGGGCATCAGGCCAATTGGCAAAGCACAGGAGCCAGGGTCTCCAGGCAGCATGCGCAATGGGAACCACCACACCACAGCTCAGTTACCGTTTCAAACTATGGGCACCACTGCATATTTCTGTGACCCCAGTATTTGGAGATGGAGGCAGAAAGATCAAGAGTTCAGGGTCATTATCAGCTACATATTAAGTTCTAGTCAGCCTGGGCTATATGAGATCCTGTCTCAAAAACAAAAGTAAACAAAAAAGCAACAAAGACAGGGAGGGTGGGGAGGAAGGAGAAGAAATTGGAGTGCACTGAAGTTCGTCATCAGCCTGTAGAAATATACACACAAGTAAGTACACACATAAACACATGCATATATACACATAATGCACATACGTGTACACATATATACACTCATACACACATACAGGAACATATACGTATTTGAGTATATACACACATAGGAACATACATGCATGTGAGGACACACATAAACATATGCACATACAAACACATGCTTATACACGCACAAGAACACACTCAAGAACATACACATATTCAAGTGTGTATACCCAACCTCTATTTTCACAAATATATGCTGCAGTACAGAGGATCTGCTATGCATAGGGGCATCAACAATATAATTTGCCTAGTTTTTAAAGGAGAGGCACACATACGCACACACATATACAGGGGCATACACATATTTGAGTGCATACACACATAGGAACATACACGCATGTGAGTACACACATAAACATATGCACATATAAACACATGATCATACACAAGAATACACTCAGGAACGTACACACATTCAAGTGCACAAACACATATATGCACACATACTCAGAAATATACAAACATGTGAGAGCACACATAAACACATCCACATACATGTATAGCACACATATGTGAATATACACCCTCATACACACACAGAAACACACAGATGCATTTCAATGCACAAAGACACATACACATATACATACTGAGGAACGTACATGCATGTGAGCACACACATACACACATGTACAAACACACACACATACACACATGAGAACTCAGCACTCAGACTGTGGCAGGAGGATTTTTGCACATTTGAGGCTTGGTTGGACTACAGAGTAAGTTCCAGGCCAGTCTCGACAATGTAGTGAGACCTTATCTACAAAAGGAAAGAAAGAACCCAAAGATGAAGCCTTTGTGGTACCGAAGGTATTAATCCATTTGTACTGACTTTACACTGTTATTCCAACACTGTCATTTGTTCCCTTGGCTATGTGTATCAGTTCTCCTATCTATTGATGTTTCCTGTTAAGATGCCTTCAGTAGTGAATCTGAAAGTGTTCACTACACAATCTTTGAACCCATGATTTTGCCTCTTTTAGCAAATTCTCTTTTGCCAGATGCCACAAGCTCCTCCCAGACAGGGCTCTATCTTTGGCACCTTCATAAGCCATTTCAGTGCCATTGTCTTTTATGTGCACCCAGACCAACTGAGAGGTTGTGATGTCTGGGAAGAGGCCTGTAGGTTGACATTTCCCACAGAAGTCATTGGCCTTAGTCCCAAATACAGGACTTGAATTGGAAAATATGTGTGCTCACAAATGTTTATGTAAACATCTAAGCATGAGAACAAAACATCCATTTTACCTCCATTGTTACACGCTCTCCCCAATACCCAACCTCTATTTTCACAATATATGCTGCAGTACAGAGGATCTGCTGTACATACGGGCATCATCAATATACTTTGCCTAGTTTTTAAAGGAGAGACTAATGACAGGTTGGGGGTGGAAAACACAGGAAACCACAATTGGTTAGCAAGTCAGAAGTCATCCACATATAATGATTATGGCCCTACAAGTGCCATATCTGGAACTCCCAGTAGAAGGGCAACTAACACATCGTCTTATTGCTTCCTCAGAGGTCACATGGCTTCCTTCTTGGACAATCCTAAGATCCAGAGAAATTAACCATAGTTGACCTGGCAAATAGTCTGGGTACTTCTAAAGCATCAAATGGATTTGTTCTCCAGTTCTTGTGATCTCAGAGCACACTGCCTTCATTTGCCTAAAGACACATGTAGGTAGCAGGCAGGAAAATCCCCAATGCTAGAAAGGAATAAGCATGTGGCTATCAGACAGAATTAAAAATATCTACCCTAGTTCTTCTCAACTGATGGCTCAGTAGAACTGGAAACTTATAAAAACATATAGTGCCTATGTCTGAGTCTCACTTTCAGAGTCTGTATTGGAAAGGAGATGAAGAACTATATTTTCAATATTGCACTAGGGCTAAAGGTGATAAATACCCTATAGTTTATACAAATAGAAACCCCTTCAATTGCTCCAGCAACCTATTGTTGGACTCCAATCCTACTGGGAGCACTGCAAATTTCAATAATACTAATAATACTAATACTAATGTCATTCTATGTACTTTAAAAAGTAAAGGTATTAAAATCATTTTTCACAGAAAGTTCTAGATGTTGTAGGAATGGTATGAATTATTTGAATCCTGGCTATGAGGTAACACTTCCCCAGGCTCAGAGAGATGAGAAAAATAATGTTCTACCAGAGACTAAAGCTAATAGGAGACATACAAACTGAGAAATATAACAACGCAACCCAAAAAATTATAAATGTGATTTGGAAAAAAAATTTTGTTCTTAAACTACAAACACTTGAATTACTAAAATGATTAAATTTTTATTTAAAGAAACTGCATTGAAGAAAACCATATAAAATAATAAAATAAGAAAATGAGATCCCTGCATCCTTTTCTTCTCCCTTTCATTTCCTATTATTTTCCCTCCCATGTCAGACAGGCCTACCGCCGAGCCTCATCCTCCAGCCCCAAAAGAACACCCAGGTGTTGACTCAGATATAATTGAACAAGGGTCTCTTAAGCTTGAGTTTACTCACCACTGACCCTGATGCAGCAGGACAGTTTGGTGAACCAGCCCCAAACCCTCAGTGGGACAAGGTTTTATAGGAAATGGTGAGCAAGTGAGGGGGTGTCTAGCCTGGCAAGTATCTAATCGAATGACTATCGTAAGCTGACAGGTGGATGCTCTGAAACAAAACCATAAACAATCACAAACAGTCTGAAAGTACGTCTGAACCCACCAGACTTATCTTGAAGCAGATAGGATGTAGGCATAAAGTTTTTACAACCTACTTTTAATAAGCATTCAGCCTCTTCTCTAGCCCACCACACAGCAGATAGCCCACTGCCCAGCAGAGATAGAAGAGAAAAGTTACTAGGATATGGGAAAAGTGGACCTGTTCAGCAGTAGTTCTTTGGGAGGCAAGTTTGATCTTCTTGGGCAGCAGTTCAGTACTGTAGCAAACACCAAATACAATTTAGCAGCTGCAGACCAGGCCTCTAAGCAGGCAGACACCAGGCATGAACCAGCAGCCACAGTCCAGTCCTTTCAGCAAACAGACAGCTGTAGTTCAATCCTGAAGAAACCGCCAGGCTGGCCAATCAGCCTACAGCAAGGCCACAGAGGCAGCAAGCTACCGCAGGAACCTCACAAGCAGCTCTTGGGAGAGTTTCTCTCAATTATAGTAGCATTACCACAAGTTGAGCTCAACTACGCTATGTAAGGCAAACCAATACATGTGTGTCTTTAGTGAAGAATATGAAAGCGGAACAAACCAAACCATTGGTCAGTGCTCATCCCCCACTATCTGTGGGGTTATACTTATATTCCATCATCAGTGTCCTTTCCCATGTTTGCTATATCTAACCTTCTTTCACCTGTGTCTGATTCAGGAAAACAGTCTTTCACATGATTGCCTTAGCAAGACATCCTTTCCTCCTGTGTGCCCCAGCAAAACATCATTTAACATAACTAATTCCAAAGAAACTAGAAGTTTCCACTTCACTAGGAGTAATTCTAAGGTATGGGCCAAGGACAAGCTACGGGGTGCTTCCTGGTACTTGGGTGTAGCTTGGGTTCAGCTGCAGGTCAAGTTGTCAGGCTTTTTCTGTTTAAGATAGAGTTGGATCCCAAGATGGAGTAGGTTTGGCCTCTCAGTGCATGCCCTCTAGATTACTGCATTGACTCTAGGACAGTAGTTCTCAACTTGTGGGTTATGACCCTTTGGGGATTGAATGAGCCTTGCCCTAAAAAGAGTGTTTTACAAGTAGCATCTGACTTCATTTTGAGTGTGAACATAGACTTTGTACAGTGGTGGGCAAGTAATCAACACCATCTGTCTGACACTATCCACTAGACAAAGACTAATAAATAACACTTCTAAAAGAAAAATTGATGACACTCTATACATTTATCAGAGTAAATTGGGGCCCAGATAAGCATATGGTCATATTAGACTCCTATCAGAAAAATCAAATCTGAGAATTTTCAGAACATACCAGACTGAGAAAAAAAGGGTCCTTTCCCAGACCCTATAAAGAAGAGGACATCTTAGATAACCACCTGTTAGATCATTAAGGGCAGAGAACTGTCAGCTCAGTTCCCGATGTTGATATAACCTGTCCAGTTGCTACCTGTTCATCTATGCCCGATGGCCCCCGTTCATCCACGTATCCATTTATCTGCCTGTTTGGACCCTCTTGTCTTGTACCTCTGTAGTCTCCACAGTCTTTAACTTTGCTTCTGAGGCTCAATGTGACTCTAGATGTTACCAGGGACACAAGACTAGTTGGCCAAAGCTGATTATGAAAAGGGGAGTGGGAGAGGCCATCCTGAACGACCTTCAACCCTTTCAGCTCCTAGATAGCTACCGAATGGTTGAGCATTTACCTGGTACCCACAAAGCACAAATTAATCCCAAACACCCAAGAACCAAGATCAAAGCAGGTGGTAACTTGCTCCTGAGCTGCCCCATGCAGTGCATGTAATACATTTCTCTACTTGCTAATAAAGGTGGGAAGAAGCAAATTGACAAAGGGAACTGGTTCATCTACACAAAGTGAGGAAAGAAAGACATTGTCTCTGTCTTTGCTGCGACAGTGTTACAACTCTATAGAAAACACTAACAAAGGCCAGGAAATGCCCATATGTTAAGTTGTCAGAACAGAGTAAGTAACAACTGTCCCTGGGAGGCAACTGCCCCTTGTTACTAGCACAGTGATTACATTCTTTCCCTTCCTCCTACACGGGATTACTGTGAAAAATAACATCCTCTGTAGTCCATGGTTTCAATGGACTGACAGATGAAGGGCAAAGGACACAAATGTTTCTCTTTGAACATGTCTTCTGAAGGGACAGTTACACTGTATTCAATGCTGTGAGCAGGCCTATTGATTTGCATCCAAAATATCTCCTGGCTCCCCTGTATCCCCTTCAGCTTTATCACCTCCACCGTGGTCTCTGTTCCATCCTCTGGCTGCATCGCTAGACTATGATAAATTTTGTTTTGTTTGTTTCGTTTTACTAGGCCTGAAGTAATATACAATGCATGACTCGTATCCGCTCGCCTACAATCCTTCCTCAGCAGCCATTCAGAAAGCCTTCCTGGCTCCTTTCCTCGCTCTTTCTTGCAAACTCTCCTCTAAACTCCTCCAAAGTTGGCTGTTTCCCACTCCTCTCCCCGTTTCTGTGCAGCTCCTCACTAAGGAAACACAGCTAGCTTTGCTTTGTGAGGCCTCTTTGAACTCCAGCATTCCAAACAGCAGAGCCTAGCCAGGGCAAGTAGCAGCACAAAAACCTCCTTCAAAAAGGAAGGGGAAGGCTGTGAACATTTGACAGAGGAAAACTTTTTGTTTAACCTGGGACACAAACTCTCCTTGCAAAAAGTGTTGTCCTCTGACAAATCATCACATCCTAAACTCAAAGTCCATGCCCCACCTCCACCCCAGGTACCTCCCCCACCCCCGACTCCTGCATCTCCCCCACCCCCACTTCTGTAGCCCCCCCCCAACCCTCGGGTGCCTCCCCACTCACTTCTCTCCTTTTCATTGATCCAGATTTTTTGGCTCTGCAAGATGGGTGATGGGCGTGGAATGAAAGATGCTGATGCAGTGGATGAGGATTGGATCCACCAGGCTTCCTTCTAGAACAGTGACTTTGGAAGTGTATTGAAACTAAGAAATAAATCTTGCATATTGAAGCCAAGTATATTATGTGTGCACACTCTCACACAACTGAAATGAAAGTTTAACAAAAAGTTTAGTGAGGCTTTGCCCTCACTATCAAACAGCTTTTTTTCCTTCATTATCCATTTGTCCGTTGAGAAATGGCACTTGTCATCTTTCAGTGTTACATTCATATAAATCAAGTTAGAAATGGTCCAGAAGTTGCTGGGAAACACCTGGGAGAAGGGGCTAGGGTGCAGTTGGGAGGAAATCATGCTGAAGCTGGGTATTAGACACCTGAAAGGAGATTTTAGTATTCTCTCTAATATTTCATATATTTGGTATTTTCTACAATAAAATGTAAAAAAACAAAAATGGCTATGCCCCCCCTGAATCATTTCCATAATCTACCAGTTGCCCCAGAAGTGATGTTTTTTTCTTATTTTCTATATTCTTTGTTTGCATTCCAAATGATTTCCCTTTCCCAGTTCCCCCCTCCCCCCACCCCATATGTCCCATAAGCCTTCTTCTCTCCACCCATTCTCCAATCACCTCCCTCCTTTTTCTCTGTCCTGGTACTCCCCTCCAATGCTAGATCAAGCATTTCCAGGATCAGAACCCTCTTCTTCCTTCTTCTTGGGAGTCATTTGATATGCTAATTGTGCCTTGGGTATTCAGAGCTTCTGGGCTAATTGCCACTTATCAGAGATTGCATTCCATGTGTATTCTTTTGTGATTGGGTTACCTCACTTAGGATGATATTTTCGTATTCCAATGTGTAAATATACTACATTTTCTGTATCCATTCCTCCACTGAGGAACATCTGGGTTCTTCCCAGCTTCTGGCGATTATAAATAAGGTTGCTATGAACATAATGGAGCATGTGTCCTTATTGCATGCTGGGAAATCCTCTGGAAATATGCCCAGGAGAGGTATAGCATGGAAGTGTCATGTCCAGTTTTCTGAGGAACTGCCAGACTGATTTCCATAGTGGTTGTACCATCTTACAATCCCACCAGCAGTGGAGGAGTGTTCCTCTTTCTCCACATCCTCACCAACACCTGCTGTCTCCTGAGTTTTTTTTTTTATATTTTTATTTTCCATATTCTTTGTTTACATTCCAAATGATTTCCCCTTTCCCTGATCCCCCCTCACCATATGTCCCATAAACCTTCTTCTCTCCACCCATTCTCCAATCACCTCCCTCCTTTTTCTCTGTCCTTATGTTCCCCTCCAACCCTAGATCAATCCTTTCCAGGATCAGGATCCTCTCCATACTTCTTCATGGGAGTCATTTGTTACGCGATTTGTGCCTTGGGTATTCAGAGCTTCTGGGCTAATTAATATCCACTTAGCAGAGATTGCATTCCATGTGTATTCTTTTGTGATTGGGTTACCTCACTTAGGATGATATTTTCCAGATCAAACCATTTGCCTAAAAATTTTGTGAATTCATTGTTTCTAATTGCTGAGTAGTATTCCATTGTGTAAATATACCACATTTTCTGTATCCATTCCTCCTTTGAGGAATATCTGGGTTCTTTCCAGCTTCTGGCTATTATAAATAAGGCTGCTGTGAACATAATGGAGCATGTGTCTTTATTGCATGCCGGGGAATCCAGGAGAGGTATAGCAGGGTCCTCCAGAAGTGTCATGTTCAATTTTCTGAGAAACCACCAGACTGATTTCCAAAGTGGTTGTACCATCTTACAGCCCCACCAGCAGTGGAGGAGTGTTCCTCTTTCTCCACATCCTCGCCGACACCTGCTGTCTCCTGAGTTTTTGACCTTAGCCATTCTGACTGGTGTAAGGTGCAATCTCAGGGTTGTTTTGATCTGCATTTCCCTAATGACTAATGATGTTGAGCACTTCTTAAGGTACCTCTCGGCCATCCGAATTTCTTCAGGTGAAAATTCTTTGTTTAGATCTGTACCCCATTTTTAATAGGGTTATTTGGTTCCCTGGGGTCTAACTTCTTGAGTTCTTCATATATATTGGATATTAGCCCTCTATCAGATGTAGGATTGGTGAAGATCTTTTCCCAATTTGTTGGTTGCCATTTTGTCCTTTGAACAGTGTCCTTTGCCTTACAGAAACTTTGTAATTTTATGAGGTCCCATTTGTCAATTCTTGATCTTAGAGCATAAGCTATTGCTGTTCTGTTCAGGAACTTTTCCCCTATGCCTATGTCCTCAAGGGTTTTCCCCAGTTTCTTTTGTATTAGTTTCAGGTTTTACATGGAGGTCCTTGATCCACTTGGAGTGGAGTTTAGTACACGGAGATAAGAATGGGTCAATTCGCATTCTTCTGCATGCTGACCTCCAAATGAACCACCACCATTTGTTGAAAAGGCTTTCTTTTTTTCCACTGGATGTTTTCGACTCCTTTGTCAAAGATCAAGTGACCATAGGTGTGTGGATTCATTTCTGGGTCTTCAATTCTATTCCATTGGTCCACTTCTCTGTCACTGTGCCAATACCATGCAGTCTTTAACACTATTGCTCTGTAGTACTGCTTGCAGTCCAGGATACTGATTCCCCCAGAATTTCTTTTGTTGTTGAGAATAGTTTTAGCTATCCTGGGTTTTTTGTTATTCCAGATGAATTTGAGAATTGCTTTTTCTAACTCTGTGAAGAACTGGGTTGGGATTTTGATGGGGATTGTGTTGCATCTGTATATTGCTTTTGGCAATTTGGCCATTTTAACTATATTAATCCTGCCAATCTAAGAGTATGGAAGGTTTTTCCATTTTCTGAGGTCTTCTTCAATTTCCTTCTTCAGAAACCTGAAGTTCTTGCCGTATAGATCTTTCACTTGTTTGGTTAGAGTCACACCAAGATGCTTCATATTGTTTGTGGCTATTGTGAAGGGTGTCATTTCGCTAACTTTTTTCTCAGCCTGCTTATCCTTTGAGTATAGGAATGCTATTGATTTGCTTGAGTTGATTTTATAACCAGTCACTTTGCTGAAGTTTTTTATCAGCTGTAGGAGTTCTCTGGTGGAGTTTTTTGGGTCACTTAAGTATACTATCATATCATCTGCAAATAGTGATAGTTTGACTTCTTCCTTTCCAATTTGTATCCTTTGACCTCCTTATGTTGTATAATTGCTCTAGTTAGGACTTCAAGAACTATATTAAAAAGATATGGAGAGAGAGGGCAGTCTTGTCTAGTGTCTGATTTTAGTGGGATTGCTTCAAGTTTCTCTCCATTTAGTTTGATGTTGGCTGTATATTGCTTTTACTATGTTTAGATATGGGCCTTGAATTCCTGTTCTTTCCAAGACATTTATCATGAAAGGATGCTGAATTTTGTCAAATGCTTTTTCGGCATCTAATGAAATGACCATGTGGTTTTTTTTCTTTGAGTTTGTTTATGTAGTGGATAGCAATGATGGATTTCCATATATTGAACCATCCCTGCATCCCTGGGATGAAGCCTTTTTTTTTTTTTGTGTCTATTAGCCATTTTTTTTTATTTGATATAATTTATTTACATTTCAAATGATTTCCCCTTTTCTAGCCCCCCCCCACTCCCCGAAAGTCCCGTAAGCCCCCTTCTCTTCCCCTGTCCTCCCTCCCACCCCTTCCCAGTTCCCCGTTCTGGTTTTGCCAAATACTGTTTCACTGAGTCTTTCCAGAACCAGGGACCACTCCTGCTTTCTTCTTGTATCTCATTTGATGTGTGTATTATGTTTTGGGTATTCCAGTTTTCTAGGTTAATAACCACTTATTAGTGAGTGCATACCATGATTCACCTTTTGAGTCTGGGTTACCTCACTTAGTATGATGTTCTCTAGCTCCATCCATTTGCCTAAGAATTTCATGAATTCATTGTTTCTAATGGCTGAATAGTACTCCATTGTGTAGATATACCACATTTTTTGTATCCACTCTTCTGTTGAGGGATACCTGGGTTCTTTCCAGCATCTGGCAATTATAAATAGGGCTGCTATGAACATAGTAGAGCATGTATCCTTATTACATGGTGGGGAATCCTCTGGGTATATGCCCAGGAGTGGTATAGCAGGATCTTCTGGAAGTGAGGTGCCCAGTTTTCGGAGGAACCGCCAGACTGATTTCCAGAGTGGTTGTACCAATTTGCAACCCCACCAGCAGTGGAGGAGTGTTCCTCTTTCTCCGCACCCTCTCCAACACCTGCTGTCTCCTGAATTTTTAATCTTAGCCATTCTGACTGGTGTAAGATGAAATCTTAGGGTTGTTTTGATTTGCATTTCCCTAATGACTAATGAAGTGGAGCATTTTTTAAGATGCTTCTCCGCCATCCGAAGTTCTTCAGGTGAGAATTCTTTGTTTAACTCTGTACCCCATTTTTTAATAGGGTTGTTCGGTTTTCTGGAGTCTAACTTCTTGAGTTCTTTATATATATTGGATATTAGCCCTCTATCTGATGTAGGATTGGTGAAGATCTTTTCCCAATTTGTTGGTCGCCGATCTGTCCTCTTGATGGTGTCCTTTGCCTTACAGAAACTCTGTAACCTTATGAGGTCCCATTTGTCAATTCTTGCTCTTAGAGCATACGCTATTGGTGTTCTGTTCAGAAACTTTCTCCCTGTACCGATGTCCTCAAGGGTCTTCCCCAGTTTCTTTTCTATTAGCTTCAGAGTGTCTGGCTTTATGTGGAGGTCCTTGATCCATTTGGATTTGAGCTTAGTACAAGGAGACAAGGATGGATCAATTCGCATTCTTCTGCATGCTGACCTCCAGTTGAACCAGCACCATTTGTTGAAAAGGCTATCTTTTTTCCATTGGATGTTTTCAGCCTCTTTGTCGAGGATCAAGTGGCCATAGGTGTGTGGGTTCATTTCTGGATCTTCAATCCTGTTCCATTGATCCTCCTGCCTGTCACTGTACCAATACCATGCAGTTTTTAACACTATTGCTCTGTAGTATTGCTTGAGGTCAGGGATACTGATTCCCCCAGATTTTCTTTTGTTGCTGAGAATAGTTTTAGCTATCCTGGGTTTTTTGTTGTTCCAGATGAATTTGATAATTGCTCTTTCTAACTCTGTGAAGAATTGAGTTGGGATTTTGATGGGTATTGCATTGAATCTGTATAGTGCTTTAGGCAAAATGGCCATTTTAACTATATTGATTCTACCGATCCATGAGCATGGGAGGTTTTCCCATTTTTTGAGGTCTTCTTCCATTTCCTTCTTCAGAGTCTTGAAGTTCTTGCCATACAGATCTTTCGCATGTTTGGTAAGAGTCACCCCAAGATACTTTATACAGTTTGTGGCTATTGTGAAGGGGGTCATTTCCCTAATTTCTTTCTCAGCCTGCTTATCCTTTGAGTATAGGAAGGCCACTGATTTGCTTGAGTTGATTTTGTAACCTGCCACTTTGCTGAAGTTGTTTATCAGCTGTAGGAGCTCTCTAGTGGAGTTCTTTGGGTCACTTAGGTAGACGATCATGTCGTCTGCAAATAATGATAGTTTGACTTCCTCCTTTCCAATTTGTATCCCTTTGACCTCCTTATGTTGTCGAATTGCCCGAGCTAGTACCTCAAGTACAATATTGAAAAGATAAGGAGAGAGGGGGCAGCCTTGTCTGGTCCCTGATTTCAGTGGGATTGCTTCAAGTTTCTCTCCGTTTAGTTTGATGCTGGCTACCGGTTTGCTGTATATTGCTTTTACTATGTTTAGGTATGGGCCTTGAATTCCTGTTCTCTCCAAGACTTTAAGCATGAAAGGATGCTGAATTTTGTCAAATGCTTTTTCAGCATCCAATGAAATGACCATGTGGTTTTGTTCTTTGAGTTTGTTTATGTAGTGGATTGTATTGATGGATTTCCGTATATTGAACCAACCCTGCATTCCCGGGATAAAGCCTACTTGATCATGGTGGATGATCGTTTTGATGTGTTCTTGGATTCGGTTGGCAAGAATTTTGTTGAGTATTTTTGCATCGATGTTCATAAGGGAAATTGGTCTGAAGTTCTCTTTCTTTGTTGGATCTTTGTGTGGCTTTGGTATCAGCGTAATTGTGGCTTCGTAGAAGGAATTGGGTAGTGTTCCTTCTGTTTCTATTTTGTGGAATAGTTTGAAGAGTATTGGTGTTAACTCTTCTTTGAAGGTCTGGTAGAATTCTGCACTGAAACCATCTGGTCCTGTGCTTTTTTTGGTTGGAAGACTTTCTATGACTCCTTCTATTTCTTTAGGCTTTATGGGACTGTTTAGATGGTCTAGTTGGTCCTGATTTAATTTTGGTATTTGGTATCTGTCAAGGAAATTGTCCATTTCCTCCAGATTCTCCAGTTGTGTTGAGTACAGGCTCTTGTAGTAGGATCTGATGATTTTTTGGATTTCCTCAGTTTCCGTTGTTATGTCTCCCTTTTCATTTCTAAGTTTGTTAATTTGGATACTTTCTCTGTGCCCTTTGGTCAGTCTGGCTAAGGGTTTATCTATCTTGTTGATTTTCTCAAAGAACCAGCTCCTAGTTTTGTTGATTTTTTGTATGGTTCTCTTTGTTTCTACTTGATTGATTTCAGCCCTGAGTTTGATGATTTCCTGACTTCTACTCCTCCTGGGTGAAATAGCTTCTTTTTGTTCTAGGGCTTTCAGGTGTGTCATTAAGTTGGTAATGTATGCTCTCTCCATTTTCTTTTTGGAGGCACTCAGGGCTATGAGTTTTCCTCTTAGCACTGCTTTCATTGTGTCCCATAGATTTGGGTATGTTGTGTTTTCATTTTCATTGTGTTCTAAAAAGTCTTTAATTTCTTTCTTTATTTCTTCCTTGACCAAGGTGTCATTGAGTAGAGTATTGTTCAATCTCCACGTGTTTGTGGGTTTTCTGTTGTTTCTGTTGCTATTGAAGACCACTTTTATTCCATAGTGATCAGATAGGAGGCATGGGATTAGTTCTATCTTTTTATATTTGTTGAGGTCTGTCTTGTGACCAATTATATGGTCGATTTTGGAGAAGGTACCATGAGGTGCTGAAAAAAAGGTATATTCTTTTGTTTTAGGATAGAATGTTCTATATATATCAGTTAAATCTAATTGGTCCAAAGCTTCAATTAGTTTCATTGTGTCCTTGTTTAGTTTCTGTTTTCCTGATCGGTCCATTGAGGAAAGTGCAGTGTTGAAGTCACCCACAATTATTGTGTTAGGTGCAATGTGTGCTTTGAGTTTTAATAAAGTTTCTTTTATGAAAGAGGGTGCCCTTGCATTTGGAGCATAGATGTTCAGGATTGAGAGTTCTTCTTGTTGTATTTTTCCTTTGACCAGCAAGAAGTGTCCCTCAGAGTCTCTTTTGATGACTTTGGGTTGAAAGTCAATTTTATCTGATATTAAAATGGCTACTCCAGCTTGTTTCCTGAGACCATTTGCTTGTAAAATTGTCTTCCAGCCTTTTACTCTAAGGTAGTGTTTGTCTTTGACCCTGAGGTGTGTTTCCTGTAAGCAGCAAAATGTAGGGTCCTGTTTACGTATCCAGTCAGTTAGTCTGTGTCTTTTTATTGGGGCATTGAGTCCATTGATGTTAAGAGATATTAAGGAATAGTGATTGTTACTTCCTATCATTTTTGACGTTATTTTTTAAATTTGATTGCTTAACTTATTTGGGTTTGATGAAAGGTTACTATCTTGCTTTTTTCAGGGTGGAGTTTCCCTCCTTATATTGGTGTTGTCCTCCTATTATCCTTTTTAGGGCTGGGTTTGTGGATAGATATTGGGTGAACTTGGTTTTGTCGTGAAATATCTTAGTTTCTCCATCTATGGTGATTGAGAGTTTTGCTGGATATAGTAGTTTTGGTTGGCATTTGTGTTCTCTTAGAGTCTGCATGAGATCTGCCCAGGACCTTCTAGCCTTCATAGTCTCAGGTGAAAAGTCTGCTGTGATTCTGATAGGTCTTCCTTTATATGTTACTTGGCCTTTTTCTCTTACTGCCTTTAGTATTCTTTCTTTGTTTAGAACATTTGGTGTTTTGATTATTATGTGACGGGAAGTATTTCTGTTCTGGTCCAGTCTGTTTGGAGTTCTGTAGGCTTCTTGTATATTCATGGGCATCTCTCTCTTTAGGTTAGGGAAGTTTTCTTCCATAATTTTATTGAAGATATTTGCTGGCCCTTTAAGTTGTAAATCTTCACTCTCATCTATGCCTATAATCCTTAGGTTTGGTCTTCTCATTGTGTCCTGGATTTCCTGGATATTTTGGGTTACAAGCTTTTTGCACTTTGCATTTTCTTTAACTGTTGAGTCCATGGTTTCTATGGAATCTTCAGCATCTGAGATTCTTTCTTCTATCTCTTGTATTCTGTTGTTGATATTTGCATCTCTGTCCCCTGATTTCTTCCCAAGGCTTTCTATCTCCAAAGTTGTCTCCCTTTGAGTTTTCTTAGTTGTTTCTACTTCTGATTTTAGATCCTGGATGGTTTTGCTTAGCTCCTTCCCTTGCATGTTTGTGTTTTCCTGTAATTCTTTAAGAGATTTTTGTGTTTCCTCTTTCATGAGCTCAGCCTGTTGACCAAAGTTCTCCTGTATTTCTTTAAGAGATTTTTTTGTTTCGTCTTTCATGACCTCAGCCTGTTGAGCAAAGTTCTCCTGTATTTCTTTAAGTGTTTTTTGCATTTCCTCCTTGTTGGCTTTTGTATTCTCCTGGATTTCTTTCAATGATTTTTGTGTTTCCCTTGCAAGGGCTTCTAACTTTTGATCCATTTTCTCCTCAATGTCCTTCATGTGTTCCTGTACCAGCATCATGACCAGTGATTTTAAATCCAAATCTTGTTTTACTGGTGTGATGGGGTATCCAGGACTTGCTGGTAGAGGAGAATTTGGTTCAGATGTTGCCATATTGCCTTGATTTCTGTTAGTGACGTTTCTGCGTTTGCCTTTTGCCATCTAGCTCTCACTGGTGTTACTTGGTCTTGTCAGTGCTGGACTCACCAGTGCAAGCTGCCCCTTCCCCGTTGGCCTCTGGTGCACAGCTTACACTCTGCACTGCCTATAGACAGGGTGCTGTTGTCCAGGCTGTTCAGATCCCGAAGCAGGCACCTGAAGGCTCCCGCTGGGGCCCGCAGGATTTATTGGAGCACACCGACTTCTCCCAGCTGGCCGCCCGGAAGCCCCCACTAGCCTCTTGAGGGACCTGGAGATGTGGCGGCCACCCAGGCTGATCTGAAGCGGAGAGAGTTGAGCTGGGGGCTTCTGCCTGAGGCCTTGCCCCAGATTGTGTCTGTGGACCAGGTGGAACCCGTGTGCACCCCCAGGGAGCTCCGAAGGTGAATGTTGCTGTGACCTCCCCTGTGCTCCGCTCACTCCGCTGGGCAGCCGATTTCCCCAACCGGGCTGGCGCACACTAGGTTAGCCTTGTCGCCTGGGCCCTGAGTCCAGGCAAACGCCTGGGAGGCCAAGGTCCGAGCAAAGTTCCCCTAGGGCTATGTCTGTTATTTGGGTCCGCCAGGTGACCTGGATGGCGGGCGTGCGCGTCCGCGCTCCGCGAAAGCACCGGGAGAGTCTGTTGTGCTAATAACCTCCTGGGCTGGTTGACACACAGATGGCCCACCAAGCCGCCCAGTTCTTGGGGTCAGTCCTGTGCCTTTTGGGGCCTAGACCCCCGTTTTGTTAGCCTCAGGCTACGCTTGTTAGCAGTCTCTGCCCTCCCGAGCACTCTGGCTCCTGTAGGCAAAATGGCGGCGCGTGCACCGGCCGGGGCAAAAAAAAAAAAACCTCCTGGCTGGGTTGGCGCCCCGATGGCCACTCGAACAGCCCAGGGCCTGGGTGCAGGCCAACGCCCGTCTGGCTCAGACCCCTGCGGTGTTGGGCCTAGGATTATGTTTGTGTACCTCAGTCTGACCATCTCTGGAGCCCGGGATCAAGATGGCGGTGAGTCTCTCCTGACTGGCGGGCAGCCGAGTTCTGAAGTGGCTTCCGTGCAGCGAAAGGCTCCGCAGAAATGCAGTTGCTTGCCGCCCGGCTGGTCAGCGAAGGTCAGTGGTCGTGGGCGCAGGGCCTAACTGGACCCTGTGTCGCCTTGGTTCCACTGCTGATGGCCCTTCAGCTGGAGCAGCCACTGCTACCGCCGCCGCCGCCGCCGCCGCCGCCGCCGCCGGGATGAAGCCTTCTTGATCATGGTGGATGATCATTTTGATGTGTTTGGATTTGGTGGGCAAGAATTTTATTGAGTATTTTTGCATTGATATTCATAAGGGAAATTGGCCTGAAGTTCTCTTTCTTTGTTGTATCTTTGTGTGGTTTTGGTATTAGCACAATTGTGGCTTCATAGAACTAGTTGGGTAGTGTTCCTTCTGTTTCTATTTTGTGGAATAGTTTGAAGAGTATTGGTGTTAGGTCTTCTTTGAAGGTCTGATAGAATTATTCTGCACTGAAGCCATCTAGTCTCTTGCTTTTTTTTTTTTTTGGTTTGGGAGACTTTCTATGACCCCTTTTATTGCTTAAGGGTTATGGGACTGTTTAGATGATCTATCTGATCCTGATTTAATTTTGGTGTTTGATATCTGTCTAGGAAACTGTCCATTTCCTCCAGATTCTCCAGTTGTGTTGAGTATAGGCTTTTGTAGTAGGATATGATGATTTTTTTGAATTTCCTCAGTTTCTGTTGTTATACCTCCCTTTTCATTTCTAATTTTGTTAATCTGGATACTGTCTCTGTGCCCTTTGGTTAGTCTGGCTAAGGGTTTATCTATCTTGCTGATTTTCTCAAAGAACCAACTCCTGGACTCGTTGATTCTTTGTATGGTTATCTTTGTTTCTACTTGATTGATTTCAGCCCTGAGTTTGATGATTTCCTGCCTTCTATTCCTCTTGGGTGAATTAGCTTCTTTTTGTTCCTGGGCATTTAGGTGTGTCGTTAAGCTGCTAGTGTATGCTCTCTCCAGTTTCTTTTTGGAGGCACTCAGGGCTATGAGTTTTCCTCTTAGCACTGCTTTCATTGTGTCCTATAGATTTGGGTATGTTGTATCTTCATTTTCATTAAATTCTAAAAAGTCTTTGATTTCTTTCTTTATTTCTTCCTTGACCAAAGTATCATTGAGTGAGTATTGTTCAGCTTCCATGTGTATGTGGGCTTTCTGTTGTTTTTGTTGCTATTGAAGACCACTTTTACTCCACAGTGATCTGATAGGAGGCACGGGATTAGTTGGGTCTTCTAATATTTGTTGAGGTCTGTCTTGTGGCACCAATTATATGATCGATTTTGGAGAAGGTACCATGAAGTGCTGAGAAAAAGGTATATTCTTTTGCTTTAGGATGAAATATTCTATATATATATCTGTTAAATCTAATTGGTCCAAAGCTTCAATTAGTTTCACTATGTCCTGGTTTAGTTTCTGTTTTCCTGATCGGTCCATTGAGGAAAGTGCAGCGTTGAAGTGACCCACAATTATTGTGTTAGGTGTAATGTGTGCTTTGAGCTTTAGTAAAGTTTCTTTTAAGAATGAGGGTGCCCTTGCATTTGGAGCATAAATGTTCAGGATTGAGAGTTCTTCTTGGTGTGCTTTTCCTTTGACCAGCAAGAAGTGTCCCTCAGAGTCTCTTTTAATTACTTTAGGTTGAAAGTCAATTTTATCTGATATTAGAATGGCTACTCCAGCTTTTTTCTTGAGACCCTTTGCGTGCAAAATTGTCTTCCAGCCTTTTACTCTAAAGTAGTGTTTGTCTTTGACACTGAGGTGTGTTTCCTGTATGCAGCAAAATGTAGGGTCCTGTTTATGTATCCAATCTGTTAGTCTATGTCTTTTTATTGGGGAATTGAGTCCACTGATGTTAAAAGATATTAAGGAATAGTGATTATTACTTCCTGTCATTTTTGATGTTATTTTTTATATTTGATTGTTTATCTTCTTTTGGGTTTGATGAAAGAAGGTTACTATATTGCTTTTTCCAGGGTGAAGTTTCCCTCCTTTTATTGGTGTTTTCCTATTATCCTTTGTAGGGCTGGGTTTATAGAAAAATATTGGGTAAACTTGGTTTTTTTCATGGAATATCTTGGTTTCTCCATCTACGGTGATTGAGAGTTTTGCTGGGTATAATAGTCTTGGCTGGCATTTGTGTTCTCTTAGAGTCTGCATGAGATCTGCCCAGGATCTTCTAGCTTTCATAGTCTCTGGTGAGAAGTCTGGTGTGTTTCTGATAGGTCTTCCTTTATAAGTTACTTGGCCTTTTTCTCTTACTGCCTTTAATATTCTTTCTTTGTTTAGTACATTTGGGGTTTTGATAATTATGTGTCAGGAGGTATTTCTGTTCTGGTCCAGTCTGTTTGGAGTTCTGTAGGCTTCTTGTATATTCATTGGCATCTCTCTCTTTAAGCTAGGGAAGTTTTCTTCCATAATTTTATTGAAGATATTTGCTGGCCCTTTAAGTTGTATATCTTCACTCTCATCTATGCCTCTAATCCGTAGGTTTGGCCTTCTCATTGTGTCCTGGATTTCCTGGATGTTTTGGGTTACAAGTTTTTTGCATTTTGCATTTTCTTTGACTGTTGAGTCAATGGTTTCTATGGTATCTTTGGCATCTGAGATTCTTTCTTCAATCTCTTGTATTCTGTTGTCAGTATTTGCATCTATGGCACCTGATTTCTTCCCAAGGTTTTCTATCTCCAAAGTTGTCTCCCTTTGTGATTTCTTAGTTGTTTCTACTTCTGTGTTTACATCCTGGATGGTTTTGCTCAGCTCCTTTGCTTGCGTGTTTGTGTTTTCTTGTAATTCTTTAGAGATTTTTGTGTTTCCTCTTTCATGACCTCAGCCTGTTGACCAAACTTCTCCTGTATTTCTTTAAGTGATTTTTGCATTTCCTCCTTATTGGCTTCTATCTTTTGACCCATATTCTCCTGAATTTCTTTCAATGATTTTTGTGTTTCCCTTGTAAGGGCTTCTAACTTTTGATCCATTTTCTCCTGAATTTCTTGAAGAGATTTATTTATGACCTTCATGTGTTCCTGTAACAGCATCATGAGATGTGATTTCAAATCCAAATCTTGTTTTTCTGGTGTGTTGGGGTATCCAGGACATGCTGTTAATGGAGAATTGGGTTCAGATGCTGCCATATTGCCTTGATTTCTTTTAGTAACGTTCCTACGTTTTCCTTTTGCCATCTAGTTCTCACTGGTGTTAGTTGGTCTTGTTGTTCATGCCGGACTTACCAGCGTAAGCTGCCTCTTCCTAGCTGGCCTCTGGGTGTATAGCTGGCTTCCTGCACTGCTTGGAGATGTGACGCTATGGCCAAGGCTATTCCCGATCCAGATACAGAGACCGGAACACTCTTGCCAGAGTCCTCCGGACTGGATCCTCTGCTCTGCAGGGCCGGACTCACCAGTGCAAGCTGCCTCCTCCCAATTGGCTTCCGGGTGCACAGCTGGCCTCCTGCACTGCCTGGAGATGGGGCACTGTGGCCGAGGCTGTTCCTGATCCAGAGGTAGAGACGAGAAAGCTCCTGCCAGAGGCCTCCGGACTGGATCCTCTGCTCTGCAGGGCCAGACTCACCAGTGCAAGCTGCCTCTTCCTACCTGGCCTCTGGGTGTACCAGAAGTGATGTTTTTAAAAGTCCTTTCTGGGAAATCTTGGATCTGGAAAACATGAAATAAATTCAAAGAAGCATACTAACTTCTGATTTAATTCATATTTTTCCTCTCCCCCAGCAAGTTCTACTTTTTCTTTTAGGGTAGAGGGGTGGATGTTTGTTAAGTGCTTCTTCTTCCTTGGAGTCAGTTGGGTGTTAACTGTCTCTTTGACAATAAATAAATTGATAATAATAATGATAACAATAATAACGATACAGTATAGGAGCCCACAAAGGTTAATGGGTAGAGACACAAAGAAAAAGATTGGCAGATTGGCCAAAATTCTGTATGGTGTTAATTTGGAATGATCAAAAAAGGAGGTGATTGTTGTATCCCATGTAGCCACAGTTCCCTGAAATGTGGCCATTTATGCTCCTAAACTGACCTTGCAGGGTGCTTTATAGAGTTCATATTAGATGTCAAGTTGCCACCCACTTAGAATGTGATCTCCATTGTTGAAATCTGTCCTGCCCCTCTTCTGTGGGGTTCTGCCTAGTGTTTGAGTATGTGTCTGCATTGGCAACCATCAGCTACTAAAAGAAGCCTCTCTGATGTTGATTGGGCTAGGCACCTACCTATTAAAATTTTGCTGATTTTTTTTCTAGTTGTGTTTGGGTCTAATCTAGGTCTCCAAGGGCCATCTTTCTTTTCCTGGTCATCAAGGCAGTGTCTGGAATGGATTCTTTCTTGTGGCATGGGCCTCAACTTACACCAGTCATTGGTTGACCACTCCAAGGTCTGAGCCACCATTGTCACACTGCATCTTGCAGAGAGAATGAGTTGTAGGTTGAAGGTTTTACAGCTAGATTGGTGTCCATTCCCACTACAGGAAGCCTTGCCTGGCTACAGAACATGGCCAGTTCAGATTCTATATCCTCCATTATTAGGAATTCTTGCTAGAATCATCCTCATAGGTTCCAGGAAGTTTCCTCTGCACTAAATTTCTACATCACCCTCCAAATGACCTTGCCAATTCCAGTCATCTTTTCCTGTACTCTCTCCCTCTGTCCTTCCCTCCACCACCTGACCCCTCTGGTTCTCATCCCTACCCACACAAAGCTTATTCACAAAATCTATTCTATTTCCCCTTTCCAGGGAGATCCATACAACTCCCTAGTCTTCCTTGTTACTTAACCTCTCAGAGTCTATGGTTTATAGCTCGATTATCCTTTACTTAGTAGCTAATATCCATGTATAAGTGAAAGCATATCATGTTTCTCATTCATTTCTCATTTCTCATGGGTATGGGTTATCTTACTTAGGATGATTTTTTTTTCTAGTTTCATCCATTTTCCTGCAAATTACATGATGTCATTGTTTTTAACAGCTGAGTAATGCTCCCTTGTGTAAATGTACCACATTTTCTTTATCCATTCTTTGGTTAAGGATTACCTAGGTTGTTTCCAGTTTGGGGCTATTACAAATTATGCTGCTATGAACATAGTTGACAAAATGTCTTTGTGGTAGGATGGAGGGTCTTTTGGGTATATGCCAAGAATGGTATATCTGGGTATTTTTCCTTTTTTTTTGAGACAGTGTTTCTCTGTGTAGCTCCGGCTGTCCTGGAACTCACTCTGTAGACCTGGCTGGTCTCGCACTCAGAAATCCGCCTGCCTCTGCCTCCCAAGGGCTGGGATTAAAGGCATCCACCACCAGCTCCCATATCTGGGTCTCAAGGTAGAACAATTCCCAATTTTCTGAAGATCCACCGTACCAATTTCCATAGTGGCTGTACAAGTTTGCACTTCCACCAGTAATAGAAGAATGTTCTCCTTCCTCCATGTCCTCACCAGCATGAGCTGTCATTTGTGTTATTGATTTTAGCTATTATGAGAAATATAAGATGGAATCTCAAAGTAATTTTATTTCCCTTATGCCTAAGGATGTTGAACATTTCTTTAACGGTTTCTTAGCCATTTGAGAGTTCTCTATTGAAAATTTTTTGTTCAGCTCTCTATCTCACTTTTAATTAGATTATTTGATTTTTGATAGCTAATGTCTTAAGTTCTTTATATATTGGATATTAACTCTCTATCAGATGTAGACTTGGTGAAAATCTTTTCTATTCTGTCTTGACAGTGTCTTTGCCTTATAGAAGCCTTTTAGTTTCATGAGGTCCCATTTGTTAATTGTTGATCTCAGTGGCTGCACTAGTGATATTCTGTTTAGGAAGTTGTCTCCTGTGCAATGCCTTCAAAGTTATTCCTTACTTTTTCTTCTCTCAGGTTCAGTTTATCTTGTTTTATGTTGAGGTCTTTGATCCACTTGGACTTGAGGTTTGTGCAGGGTGATAGATACGGTTCTGTTTGCATTCTTCTACATGCAGACATCCAGATAGACCTGCACCATTTGTTGAAGATGGTTTCATCTTTCTATTGTATGTTTCTCGATTCTTTATCAAAAATCTAGTGTCCATAGGTGTGTGGATTTGTGTCTAGGATTTTGATTCAATTCCATTGATCACTGTGTCTGTTTTTATGTCAATACCACATGGTTTTTATCACTATTGCTCTGCACTATGGCTTGAAATCAGGGATGGTGATGCTATTGGATGCTCTTTTATTGTGCAGGATTGTTTTAGCCATCCTAGGTTTTTGGCTTTCCTTTTAAAGTTGAATATTGTGCTTTCAAGATCTATAAAAATTGTGTTGGAATTTTGATAAGGATTGTATTGAATCTGTAGATTGTTTTTGGTAGGATGGCCATTTTCATTCTGTCAATTTTGCCAGTCCATGAGCATAGAAGATCTTTCTATCTCCTGATATCTTTATAATTTCTGTCTTCAAAGATTTAAAGTTTTTGTCACACTAATCTTTCACTTGCATGGATGGTTAGATTTACCCCGAGATATTGTATATTATTTGAGGCTGTCCCAAAGGGTGTTGTTTCCCTATTTTCTTTCTCAGTCAATGTATCATTTGCATATAGGAGGACTACTGATATTTTTGAGTTAATCTTGTATCTAGCCGCTTGACTAAAGGTGTTTATAAGCTATAGGAGTTCCCTTGCAGAGTTTTTGGGGTTGCTTATATATACTATCATATCATCTGAAATAAGGATACTTTGGCATATTCCTTTCTAATTTTTTCCTCTTGATCTCTTTCAGTTAGACTTAATATTTTCTTTGACTGATGCATCTATTTCTTCTATCATATCTTCAACCTCTGAGATTCTTTCTTTTATCTCTTATATAAGAGATTGTGCTTGCATCTGTAGTCTCTGTTAGCTTACCTAGATTTTCCATTTCCAGAATTTCCACATTTTGTGTTTTTTATAAGTAGTTGCTGTTTATTATTTAGTTGTTTATTTATTTGTTTGTTTGTTTGTTTGTTTATTTTATATGAGTACTCTGTAGCTGTCTTCAGACACACACCAAAAGAGTATGCATCAGATTCCAATACAGATGGTTGTGAGCCACCATGTGGTTGCTGGGAATTGAACTTAGGACCTATGGAAGAGCAGTCAGTGCTCCTAACTACTGAGCCATCTCTCCAGCCCCCATTTTGTGTTTTCTTTATTGCTTCTATTTTCATTTTCATGTCTTGAACTGTTTTATTTATTTCCTATAACTGTTTTTGTTCTCCCCTTTCTTTTTGGCTTTCTTTAAGTGTTTATTCATTTTCTCTAATTTTTTATTTGTCTTTTCCTTGATTTTCTTAAGGGATTTATTAATTTCCTGTTTAAGGACCCAATCATTATCAGAAAGTTGGTTTTAAGGTCTTTTTATGGTCCTTCATCGGTGTGGAATATTCAGACTTTGCTGTAGTATGATGGCTGGGCTCTGGTGATAATATTGTCCTGGCTATTGTTGATTATGTTCTTAACTCTGCTGTCTAGGTGTCTGGGTTTGGGGTGATTATAGGCCTAGGTACCATTTTCTGGGTTTGTCTTTATTGGATGGATGTTTTGTTCCATGATTTCTGTTTCCTCTATGGTCTTTTGATATCTGTGACCTGTAATTGAGGAGAGTGTCTCCTCTTGAGTTGGGGGCTTCTGGTGGCCTACATTGTCTCTTGTTGATCAGAGAGCCTTAGCCTGGGTTTGAGTCTTGGATATAGTAAAAAGGAGGAGAGGAGAAATTAAGGGTGAAGCAGACATGGCACCCAGAAAGTACAGGAGGTCTTTGGAATTCTGGTGGCTGATATGGCCTCTTAAACAGGAGGCAGTCTTCTGGGGAGTTAGGATGGCAGTTTACCTGGTCTTCTGGTAGGTGTGGCCTGTGTTTTGGGCAGGGTTGTCTGTCAGAGTTAGGGGCTGGGACACACTGACAAAATGGGGAGGTACAACTGATGATTGCATACTTAGAAAGTTAGAGAGTAGGGAAGGTCATTGAGCAAGTGTCCCTACCTGGTCTTCTGGCAGGTGTGTCCTGTGGTCTGGACAGGGCAGTCTTCCTGAGGAAGCTGAGAGAGTGAGGAATGTCCATAGAGTGGTGGCCTACCTGTCTGATCTTTATAGAAAATGTTTGGTTTGCCATACTTAGTGCATAAACTAGTGGTTTTCAACCTGTGGCTTGTGAAGACCCTTTCACAGAGATCACCTAAGACAATCAGAAAACACAGATCATTTATATTATGATTCAAAACAGTAGGAAAATCACAGTTTTGAAGTAGCAATAAAAATTATTTCATGGTTGGGAGTTGCTGCAACATGAGGAACTGTATTAAAGGGCCACAGCATTAGGAAGGTTGAGAGACACTGGCATAAGCATTTCTATACAGGCTCATCATATTTCCTTTGGCAGACCCATTGTTGGACTCTTACTCTTGCATTTTATTACCAGTATGTTTATTACTTGGGCTTTGGGTATTTGTATTGATTATCCCATTTGAGCCTAATAAAGCAGATAATGTCACAGCCTCCATTTTATACTTGAGTTCAGCTCAGCTCAGAAAGACTGGTGTGGAGCAGTGACTCAGGGAAATGGGAAATGCCTCCTCAGTGAGGTGACTCAGCAAGTGAAGGCAAGCACTGTTGAACCTGCCACACTGAGCTTGATCCCTGGAACCCACTTTGTAGAAAGAGAGAACAACTTTTTCAGACCTCCACACATGAACTGCTACCCACATACACACAAGCAGTATACCCCATGAATACAAAATAAAAACAAATAAGTAAATATAAAAAAGGATTTTAGAAGATCAACTAACTCATCCAAATTTAGTGTTAGCAAATGCCCCATTGGGATTCAAAACTAAGATCATCCAATATCAAAGTGTCTACTTAAACTCCAATTATTAAACTATGGATTATGACTCTGCATGGGATGCCTCAAGCAGCTTGGGAGCTGCAGAAAGTTTTGTTTTTTTTTTTATCATGTAAGTGTTACCAGAGAATAGAGGTTATATTTTGTGGGTTCTTAGATTCATGCACAAAGAAGATTTTAAAAGGGATTCAGAAACAAACCTGAGTATCATTTTACTGGAGTTTCAGAAAAAAAAATAAACAAACAACAACTACAAACAGGGCCATCAAGCTGAAGATCTCAGAAGATGGCAGAAAGAGAAGGGGGCTAAGAGTGTCAGAATTTGGAGGGATACAGGCAGGAGGAACAATTCCCCACTGTACCCTCAGAAGCCTGAGGGGTTTCCCTAATTTTAGGGACCTTGACTCAGGCCAAACTGAGATTCGTGGATCTGAGTCATAAAAGAATTTTAGGGGCTCCTGGATGGACCAGACAGGCAACACGAGGTACACAGAGAGGTTCCAAGTTTAAAATCACTCAGGACACAGCCCTCAGGCTTCTGCCTGCACCCAAGGCCCGGGAAGCTCTGTGGGTCATTTGTGTGCTAGCCCTGTCATGGGATGTTTGCCCTGCAGAGTGACCTGCACTTGGAAGGGGTCCCTGAAGCCTCCACCATCTTCGCTCCCAGACAGACCAGACAGGCAACACCAGGTACACAGAGACATTGCTTGGGGCAAGGCACACTAGGGCTCCAATGGCACCAGAGTGTAGGGTAGCCCATCAGCAATCTGTGCCAGGGGAAACCAGTCATCCAGAGGTGCAGAAATAGCCTTACAGGCTCACAGGAGGTTCAAGCACCATCCAGTGACAACAGGACAAACTAACACCAGAGATAACAAGATGGCAAAAGGCAAACGTAGGAATGGTACTAACAGAAATCAAGGCAATAGGGGAGTATCTGAACCCAATTCTCCGACAACAACAAGTCCTGGATACCCCCAACACACTAGAAAAACAAGATTTGGATTTAAAATCACATCTCATGATGCTATTAGAGGATTACAAGAAGGACATAAATAAATTTCTCAAAGAAATATAGGAGAACATGAATCAAAATGTAGAAGCCCTTACAAAGGAAACACAAAAATCACTTAAAGAAATTCAGGATAATATGGGTCAACAGATAGAAGCCAATAAAGATGAAATGCAAAAATCACTTAAACAAATACAAGAGAACTTGGGTCAACAGACAGAAGTCATGAAAGAGGAAACACAAAAATCTCTTAAAGAATTACAGGAAAACACAAACAATCAAGTGAAGGAACTGAGCAAAACCATCCAGGATCTAAAAACAGGAGTAGAAACACCGAAAAAATCAAAAAGGGAGACAACTTTGGAGATAGAAAACCTTGGGGTCATAGATGCAAATGTCAACAACAGAATACAAGAAATAGAAGAAAGAACCAACAAATTGGGAAAAGATTGTCACCAACTCTACATCCGGCAGAGGGCTAACATCCAATATATACAAAGAACTCAAGAAGTTAGACTCCAGAGAGCCAAATAACCCTATTAAAAATGGGGTACAGAACTAAACAAGGAACTTTCACCTGAAGAACTTCGACTGGCTGAGAAGCACCTTAAGAAATGTTCAACATCATTAGTCATTAGGGAAATGCAAATCAAAACAACCCTGAGATTTCACCTTACACCAGTTAGAATGGCTAAGATTAAAAACTTAGGGAGCTTAGGGAGACAGCAGGTGTTGGGGATGATGTGGAGAAAGAGGAACACTCCTCCACTGCTGGTGTGAATGCAAGTTGGTACTTTCCACTTTGGAAATCAGTCTGGCGGTTCCTCAGAAAACTGGGCATGACACTTCCAGAGGACCCTGTTATACCACTCCTGAGCATTCCCCAGAATATTCCCCAGCATGCAATAAGGACACATGCTCCACTATGTTCATAGCAGCCTTGTTTATAATAGTCAGAAGCTGGAAAGAACCCAGATCTCCCTCAATGGAGGAATAGATAAAAAAAAAAAAAAATGTGGTATATTTACACAATGAAATACTACTCAGCAATTAAAAACAATGAATTCATGAAATTCTTAAGCAAATGTTTGGAACTGGAAAATATCCTAAGTGAGGTAACCCAATCACAAAAAAACACACATGGAATGCAGTCACTGATAAGTGGATATTAGCCTAGAAGCTCTGAATACCTAAGACACAATTCACATATCAAATGATTCCCAAGAAGAAGGAAGGAGAGGGCCCTGGTCCTGGAAAGGCTTGATGCAGCAATGTAGGGGGTTACCAGGACAGAGAAGTGGGAGGGGGGTTGATTGGGGAATGGGCAGACAGAAGAGGACTTATGGGACTCATGGGGAGGGGGGAACTGGGAAAGGGGAAATAATTTGGAATATAAACAAAGAATATAGAAAAAAATTTTTAAAAAAGGATTTTTGGACTACATAGATTATGAAGCAGAGCTGTGTTCTCCTGTATTTCTTTAAGGAAGTTATTTATGTCCTTCTTAACGTCCTCTATCATCATCATGAGATGTGATTTTTAAATCTGAGTCTTGCTTTTCTGGTGTGTTGGGGTATCCAGAACTTGCTGTGGTGGGAGAACTGGGTTCTGATGTGTCTCTGACTATGGCTTGTCCCTCCTGCAAGCCTGTGTATCAGAACTCCTGGGAGACCAGTTTTCTCAGGGAGGAATTTGGGTATGGACAGTTGAGGCACAGGGTCAACTCCAGGTGTGATGGAAACTGGAAGGGTTCTGCCAGTCTGCAGTCCACCTCCCCAGCAATGGTCAGCAGCAGCTGTGAATGGAAGTGCAAGGATCTAGCAGTCGCTCAGTCCCACAAGGCCAGCAGGCGAAGAAGAGAGTGTAATTACTGTCTTTAAATCGTTTCTAACAAATCTAAGTAAGACACTGGTAGAAATTAAAGTTACTGAAAAACAAAAAAATAGATTAGAATATTAATATATGTGGAAGGTTTACAATGTTGAAAGCTCAAAGACTAATTAAAATTGCTATCTTTAGCTCCTTTACATGATATTTATTGTCAACCTCTGTATGTGACTCTGTAACTATTAGGTAAGTCCTTTGACACACATGAACAGACCACTAGCCTTCACCAGTACTCCCAAAGCTCTCCCAAAGGCTTATGGCAGAGCTGTCCCACTTTGCTGTAGTCTGCCTACCTGACACACCCACTAATTTAGTATGTGTGTTGATTTATGACTTTCTTTGTTCTGTTATTGTAAACACTCCATGAAGAGGCTGCCACATGGAGCATAGAATTTGGGGTACCCTGAATCTGTGTCCATGACCAATAGCCACTCATATTGAGCTCCAGTGTAAACTATCTTTTATTCCCCCTTTGAAGTGAAAGCTGTGTCATCCTTTGTTGTTTACCACCCTATACTTTTAGAGAACATCTCTCACTAAACCTGAGGCCCATCAATTCAGATAGGCGGCTGGCCTGTGAGCCTGGGGAGTCCAGAGCTGGGAAGACAGATACCTGCTACTGAACTAGGCTTTTTCTATGGGTGATAAAAATTGTGAACTCAGACCCGCAAGCTTACATAGCAAGCTCAGTTGGTAAACTGAGCAGTCTCCCTGGTACCTGGTCCCCTGTTCCATCTTGACAGGCCTATCTGAATTAACCTTTAAGGAGAAGGATGATGATATGCTTCTAACATCTTGTCATATTTTGAATAGTATAGATTACCATTGCCATCAGCCAGGGCCAAAAGTAGAACTTAGATTGCATTCTTCTTACAAAAGTCATGTAATAGAGTAGATACCAAAGTAGCAAAGAAAAGTAAGCTAAATTGACAGGCTAGCCATGCTTTTACCTGAAGAAATAGCTTTTCCCTAAGGGACTTCAACCAAGTTGCTTCACCCAAGTGACACAGTATTTTACATCTTCAGGGTGGGAGGGGGGGCTATGATGCTTTCTCCCTCCTTGCCCAAGACATATTAAATTCCAAAGTAGGGAAATACGATAGCTACTTTTCCTTAAAGGCCCTCCGAGGACTGGAGCTTGGTTCTCAGTACCCGCATTGGGCAGCTCACAACCACTTGTAACTCCAGCTCCAGGGATCCAATGCCCTCTTCTGGCCTCTGTGGGAACTCATAAGGACACATGGATAAAAAAAAAATTAAGAGTAAATCTTTTGTTAAAAATCAGTGTTTTGCCACAAATGGAGAAGGGGGTCCAAAGCTAACTGAGGGTACCTATCCTCAGGGAACTCAAAACTGGCTAGTGTCAACCTTGCAAAAGGACTGAAAAGTTAATTTGAAATCCAGTGCATCACCAATCCAAGTTTTGGAGGCAGTGGTCCCCTGTGTTGCATTAATGTGACTCCAGTTTGGCTCTGAACACGTGACATGGTCACGTTGTAGTCCCTCATTCCAAACAAGCTAATACTGCATGCCATGAATTTCTGTATTTCAATTATATATGCACCATTTTTGCTCTCATAGAAGCACAATGATTTCATTATGGATAACAGAGTCTTAATATTTTTATTCTTCAAATTGTGTTACTTTGTCTTAGACGTTTT
Organism: Apodemus sylvaticus; assembly: GCF_947179515.1. NCBI lineage: Eukaryota > Metazoa > Chordata > Mammalia > Rodentia > Muridae > Apodemus > Apodemus sylvaticus. The sequence continues at coordinate 110,339,274 of NC_067475.1, forward strand.
CATTTTGAAAATCACTGCCTGAATTTATCATTCGAGTTCCATTTTAAAAGCTTTAAGAGAATTTTTGGCTCTGGATAATGGTAGAATTTCCAACAATTCCTGAAATGGCACTAAGCTTACTTCCATGTGTTTATGCAAACCAGTGTTCTTAGCACTAACAACTGCAAATCAAATTATTAATCAATGCTGAAAAGATATTGAAGATGCTCTAGGTCTGTTGTACTAAATATTCAGGAATACAAAATTTAATTCTTATGGAAAAAGATATAAGCACATTCATTTCTGTAGAATGTAAATTTATTTTCATCTTTATTAAATGGTGAAGTTATATGTGCTGAATAATTACTTTAAATATATTTCTTTATGATTTATTATTAGTAAATTTTTATTTATATTCCTGTATCCCCAGAGTCAAATAAAAATGTGTTAGGCTACCATGAATGATACATGGGACAAATTGAAGAGCCCTTCCCTAAACCTATATTTCCCCAGCACAGCTTTGCTTCCTTCAGATGTCAGTCCTGCACCTGTCCAAAGCTTCCTTGACGGGAGGGGCGTGTCCCCACTGTCTGTACATGGTAATCTCCAGACTTCTTCCCATCTGATTACTGTTTAGCTAAGTTTGATCTAGCTTCATTAAATGCGAGAACCAGAACAACACATGATATTTTCAGGTCCAATAAACTGTCAAGGCAATGCTTATCTTCATTTTCCATGTTTTCCTGATGAGAACAGGAAATTAAAAAAAAAAAAGTAGCCAGGAAATTTTAGGGCTAGAAATCCAGAAGCAGCTGTTCTGGAAATGGCCATGGTCCTATCAACAGTCCCTTCTTTTCTGGAAGCCAGAACAGAGTTCTGATTCCTGGGGCCTCATTGTCTCTCTGCTATGTGAGCATGTCTGCCCCAGAGTGAGGTGTGAGGAGTGACCCACACTGTGAGCAAAACCTCAGACACCTCATGAATGGGACAACTGGACTACTTATCCTTCATAATTTACCCAATGCTGCCATCACATTACAAAATGTCTCCAGACTCGAAGGTCAGTTGTCCCCCATTCCCTGGCACCTGCTCCAGCTCCACAGAGCTCTGTCTTCTTTCTTTGAGATGTCTTATAATAAACCTTCTTTCTAAAATCTGCCATCATAATTCATGAATTTCCTTCTTCAAATTTGTGAGACAAGAATCTTCGACTCTGTCAAAGTTGTGTGTGACTGTGAGCTTTCCTTCCTCTTGAAGGAAAGCCCATCTGGGATAACAGAAAGTAGCCATCCAGCCAAAGTGTGTATGTGTGTGTGTGTGTGTGTGTCTGTAAGTTAGGTGTGTGTGTATGTGTGGGGCTGAGTTTGTATGTGTGTAGCTATATGGACTGTGTGTGTGTTCCTGTGTGGGTCTGTGGAGGTATATATATCTATATATGTATTGTATGTGTGTATATATATCACAGGGTTTATTGTGCTAAGATCTCAGGGCCTATTATATAAATACCTTTTGAGTAGTATGATACTGAGTAGTATTCTATATGCAGTATGGTCATAATGGCTGCTTTAGATTTTGCTTGTCTTTAATGTACTTATTTATCCATTAGTTTTAAATACAGATTTACTGACTGTATGAGTCAGAGCTTACAGAATGGACACACACACACACACACACACACACACACAATACAGACCATTGATCAGTTCACAAGACTCAAGTCTCAGCTAGTTTTCAGTATATGCTTGAATCTCAAAGTAGGCTCTAATGCCAGTAAAAGAATAAACTTGTTAGCAAGGACAAGAGCAAGCAGGCAAGGAACAATTCTGCTTTCCATGTCCTTATTTAGGTTGTCAGCAGAAGGCATTGCTTAGATTAGATCTGGATTAAAGGTCTATCTTCCTACCTCATAGATCTGATTTAGAGTAGGTCTTCCTACTTCCAATTAAACAAAAATCTCTCACAGGCATGCCCTCTATTTTCTGGATTTTAGTTAATTCCAGGAGTAGTAAAGTTGACAAGAATAGTCATTGCACTGGTTACAATTATTTACTTTGGTGGCTGTAAAGTATTTCTATGCTTTTCCAGGCATTTAAGTATGCTGATGAGAAACTTTTAGTTCTTAATATTATTTCTTTGCTTCATATTTTTAATATCTTTATAGGTCATAGTGATTACTACTCGGCAAGGTTCTTGCTTCTTGCCCCAGGAAGTCTATTTTGTTTACTGAATTTGAGTTTCCTGCTGTAATTTTCCTTTGCCAACTCTCACAGAAGTAACCACTACTCTGCCGTCTAACACTCTCCTCCAATTCGATGTGTGTGTGTGTGTGTGTGTGTGTGTGTATTAAGCTTGTCACAAATTATCTGTCCCAAAACATACTCCTTCAAAGTACACACACACAATTCACATAAACCTTCATTTAGCTGCCACTCGGTAGGAGCTGTACAGGGTGACCCTGTTGCAGGCATCAATGGTTTGTGTCCTGGCTCCTTGTGGTAATTATTTTCATAGGTGGTGTGGACTCTAGAATATACCATGTATATGTCTATCTGAGAATGACAATTCCTGAGTGTTTATCTAAGATAATTCTTTGTCTATTCATCACCAGAATAAAACATCCTACCAGAGAGGCACTTAGCGTGCATCTGTCAGTGTGCCTTTCCATCCTTTCTGTTACTCAGGCTTTCTAGCCCAGTCAGCTGCCTCCTTGCTTACTAAGTCCTCCTGGTGCCCTCTGCAAAACCTAAAGAAAATGTTAGCCACTCTCACTGTTCAAAACATTCTTTGTCCTATGTTTAGTTTCTACTTTATTATGTTTTTGTTTAAAAAGCTGAAGCTTAAAAAATTGAAGTTAGAGAGCTGGAGAGATGGCTCAGTGGTTAAGAGCACTGACTGCTCTTCCAGAGGTCCTGAGTTCAACTCCCAGCAACCACATGATAGCTCACAACCATCCGTAATGAGATCTGATGCCCTCTTCTGGTGGGTCTGAAGACAGCTACAGTGTACTCATATATATAAAATAAATAAATAAGTCTTTTGAGAGCTGGGTGTGGTGGCGCACGCCTGTAATCCCAGCACTTGGGAGGCAGAGGCAGGCGGATTTCTGAGTTCGAGGCCAGCCTGGTCTACAGAGTGAGTTCCAGGACAGCCAGGGCTATACAGAGAAACCCTGTCTCAAAAAACAAAAACAAAAAAAAAACAAAAACAAACAAACAAAAAAAAACAAAAAAAAATTGAAGTTAGAATTGAAGAAAAAAAGCCCTTTATGAGAAGGGACATCAAGTACAATCCTGAGGATATGTCCTCAGCCAAGGTAAGAGTCACACTGTCTTGAATACTCACAAGCTTCTAGCATCTTATGTCAAGCAAAGAGAAGTAGACTTCTTTAGCTTTAGTGAAATAAATGTAAGTGTGAAAATTATTAACTATGATATCACTGTGGTCTTGACTATGGTAATAAATGGATATAAAATTATTTATAGTGGATTTGGTGAGGACACTAGGACGTAATCTTTAACTAGCATACTGAAGTTTCCAGATTTGGTCTCTAAACCACATGCAAACAAACAAACAAACAAACACACACTACTGTATAATGGTAAAATAAAAACAGAACATGTTTATTATTTTTATAGAGCCCTGTAAAATAGGTTTTTGTTCTAAGTAATGAATTCTAAAGTCTGGGGAGGAAGAAAACTACATATTTTATATACTCTGAAAAATAATCAAATACAGTATTTTTTCTTTCTAAAATTCTTTGTGTACAAGATATATGGAATACTATGAAGGATATAAATACCAAGTTTGTTTGTAGTGTGTTAGTTCCATTAGAAGGGTAGGCAAATTGGGCCCACAACATGCATATATAATATAATTCCATTGAGTCTCACTTCTTCTTAAATACTGCGAATGATAAGGGTTTAACAGTGTTCAGTGTGGCTCCTGGCAGACACTATAGTTACTGAGATGTCCTGCTCAGATCTCTTTCCACATTGCTCAGTCAACCTTGGCCAAAGTCAGGATAGTGCCACCTCCTTTCAAAGGTAGAATAATGCAAGCATATTTCAAATCATGTCTCAGAACAAGAACCAACTCCAACCTTTAGTACCTTTAGTCTATTTATTCTCTTGCTTTCTATGTAATTTTCTATGATTAAACATCCTTCTTGCTTAGTGCCTTCATGTTTTACCAATGGCCTGAGACAGGACTTGGTGAAGACATAAGACACTTCCTTTGACATTTCTTCCTGAAGATCTGCATTCCCCTCAAACACTTTTAAAGGTAGTGATGCACTCAGGTTCTAATTTCCATTTGTTGACTCATGCTTCCCTTCATCTCAACTTCTTAGGTATTTTAAAAGCAGTGATTCCTTTCTCATTCATTCATGGAGATGAACCAATATAAAAATTATTAACGTATGCACTTGACTTATTGAATGGTACAGAAAAACAACAATAATAACTATCATAATTCTGATACTAAAGTTACCGGGACCTGGCTGTGGAGGCACTCAGTTGTCATCCCAGCAGGAGGATGGTAGGCTGGGGGCCAACCTAGACAACATAACAAAACCCATCTGAAAAAAATAAACAATACAAAAATGGCAAGCTGGAGCCAACCCAGACTTCATAGCAAAGCCCATCTGAAGTAGCTAAATAATACAACAAAGTCACCTGAATATTAAAATTAAACTCTGGGTCGTACATGTGCAGGGTGACTCCAGCATGCTGGATTAAATAAAATTCCTCTTGCATTTTGCATGGATTCCCATCTCCAAGTTGTTCACTTCAGTAAGTTAAGGCTCTCCAGAGTCTTACATTTGGTGCATTGGCCGGGAATCTGACCTCCTATGGGGACCGCTGGAGTAGTGAACCAGAGGTTTCCAGCGGGTAACACTGCAGGGTTTTGGTTTTTGTTTGGTTGGTTTTTGTCTGTCTTGCTGTTTGTCAAAGTCTAAGTCTATAAGCTTGTCTGAACTTTCAGTTTGCTTGCAAGTATGCACTCTGCCGCATGGGCAGGAGCACCTGGTGTCTGTAACTGGGCCCATCAAGAGGAAAACAGTGTGTTGATTGTCTTTTTCTCTGTGTTCTTGAACTTGGATGCTGGTCTGTGGCAGGGTCAGGCTGTCTGTGTGGTGATTGTTTTTCTCTGTGTTTGTTAGTATCTTGTTCTGTGTTCTTAGACTTAGACTGACGACATTGTTGTTTGGACATTAGACGGACTGAAAAGCAAGTTAGTTATTCTCGGCTTCTCTGAATGACCTACCCATAGGGACCTTTGACTTGGAAGAAGTTGATTCCCACCCCCCCAGGGACCTTCAACAGCTGACCTGTTGCTCCAAGACCCTCGCTGAATCTCCCTACCCTGCTCCCCAAGGCCCCGCCAGCTGCCTGCACAGGTTCTGGAATCCTCAGTCTATACGAGACTAGTAAGCAGGAGGGGACCTGAGAGCCACCTCCCCTGATACCGCAGTGACTTTCTCACTAAGGGCATATTTTCCAAGGGGCCAATTAATCTCTTTGAGTCTGTTTTATTTATAATACAGGAAGCCAAAAATAATACACCCCTAGACACGGGGACACCATCGATTGACCAGGCTGTCATGAACAGTGGGCTTTCCCTGACTAGACTTGTCTGGGACTTTAATATGGCAAAAGGTAAGGGGCACCTGAAGGTCCACCACCAGACTCCATTGGCAGGTCTTAAGGGGACTGCATGGCAACTCACAGATTTGACCAAGGAATGTGAGGTTAAACAGGGACCACAGCCTTTCTAGAGTTGATCAAGAGGCAATATACACCCTATGACCCCACGGTCAAGGAATATAAAACTGCTGGGACAATGGCTTTTATAGACCAGGCTAGTACAGATATCAGGAAAAAGCTCCAGAGGCTAGAGAAAAAGAATAAGCCATTGGGAGATTTAGTACAGTTTGCTGAGACATGGAGACAGAGGAGGAGAAGGAGCAGAGAAAGAAAAAAAATAAACTGTTGAGAGATGTAGTGCAGGTTGCTGAGAAAGTCTACCATTACAAGGAAACAGAGGAGGAGAGGAAACAGAAAAAGAAAGAAAAAAGTGACAAAGAAGGAAGCTACCGAGAATCCTGGCTACAGTAGTCAGGAAAAGCAGAGAAGAGAGACAGAAAAGGACCAGTGCACAAGGAAAGAGGCCACTGGGTCGGAGAGTGCCCTAACGGAAGCTGGGAGCAGGAAACAGGAAGTCTCAGGCCTTGGGAAAAAAGCCACCAAGTGGCAAAGGTGTTAGCCCTGGGTGAAGACAGTGACTAGGGGAGAAGCGGTTGTGACCACCTCCCCCACCCAGGGTAACTCTGAGAGTGGGGGGGACCCCCGCTCAATTCTTGGTGGACACAGAGCCATAATACTTGGTCCTCCAGGTCAATGGCCCTGTTTCTAAGAAAAGATCTTGGGTCCAAGAAGCCACTAACACCAAAATGTATCCACGGACTACCTGAAGAACAGTGGACCTAAGATGCGATGGGTAGCCCCTTCTTTTAGGATTGCCCCAGACTGTCCCTACCCTCTGGTGGAGCAATACATACTCTCCAAAATGGGGGCCTAGATACACTTCCTGCCCTACAGGCTGCAGCTAACTGGCTCAATAGGAGAGGATGACTCCTGCTGAAAGCCATAGCTACCTGATTTAAAAGACAGGAGCAGTTTTCTCCATGAAGGTCAGAGACGAGCAGGTGTTGCTGTGGTGGATGGCACAAATGTCATCTGGGCAGAACCTTCACTCCCTGGTACTCAATGCAAAAAGTGGAGCTATATTCACCAAGACCTTGCAACTTAGAGTCAGGAAAATTAACATCCATGCAGATAGCAGGCATGCTTCTACCACAGGCCACATCCATAAGGTTATATGCCAAGAGAGAGGACTGCTCACATCAGAGGAAACAAACAAGAAATCTTGGAGCTCTTGGATGCACTAATGAAGCCGGCAACTGTGAGTATTACTCCCTGCCCAGGACATCAGAAGGGAAGAGACTCAGTGGACTGGGGCAATAACCAGGCAGATCAAGTGGCTCCAGAAGTGGCTATGCAGGAGCCTATCCCAGTTATGGGCCTGCAAGAGACAACCACTGGGAAATGGGAATATACTGAAGAAAAAAGGACTCAGATCGCTAGCTACCCTACCAACTATTACCGAAAAGAAAAGACAATGGTGCATACAAGAAGGGAGAACTATACCCCCCAGAAAGTAAGCAAAAGACTTACTAGGCCAAATGCACAGATGGACTCATTTAGGGGATAAAAAGTTTGTCAAAGCAGTTAAGAAACCTAAAGTATATATTTATAAGACTCAGGTTTTGGGCCACAGAGAGAGTAAAACAGTGTAAGGTATGCCAGCAAGTGAATGCTTATGCAGCCAAGAGTAAACAAGGAAAAAGACCTAGGGGAGAACAGCCTAGAGTATATTGAGAGATAAGGCAGGAAAATATGGCTACAAATACCTTCTAGTGTTTGCGGATACTTTCTCTGGATAGGTTGGGGCTTTCCACACCAAGCAGGAAACAGATGCTATAATAGCTAAAAACGATGGTAGAAGAAATGTTCCCGAGTTTTGGAGTGCCCATGGTAATTGGATCAGACAATGGTCCTGCTTTTGTCTCTAAGGTAAGTCAGGGATTGACAGAGATATTGGGGACTAATTGAAAGAATTATTGGGCATACTGTCCCTAGAGCTCAGGGCAAGTAGAGAAAATAAACAGAACCCTATAAGAGACCTTAACTAAATTAAACTTTGGAGAGGGGCTCAAGCTGGGTGGTGCCCCTCCCCTTAGCCCTGTTCTGATCCCAAAACAGCCCCTGCCATTTTAACCTGACCCCTTTTGAGATCCTATTTGGTACCCCAACTCTTTTGGTGTCTACTGGGCCCTCCCAGGAGGTATCCCACAACATGAGATTTGGTCCAAACTGTCTGCCTTAAATGTTCCAGGGATGCCAGAGACTACTCACTGCTTCCAAACTGTTGACTGAATCTATATAAGGAGGCTTCAGGGACAGACACTAGAACACTGATGGACGGGACCCTTCCTGGCACTGCTAGCCACTCCCACAGGTCTCAAGGTGGATGGTGTTGCAGCCTGGGTGCATGCTTCCCATGTGAAACCTGCAGGTAGTACAGAAGATTGACAATCTACTGAAGCTTAAGATCACTCAACTTTGATCATGACTAACTGGTGGTACCCTTGGATTCTGGTTCCTAGCCCTATACTATGTGCCTGTTCACCAAACCTCACTGTCTCCTTTCTGTTGGGGTTAGAGATGGCCAGGGCAGTCACCAGGACTTCCACTCTGGTCTTTCCCTTTACAAGGGAAAATTATGTCAGCCTGAGGACAGTCATTGTTTTAGATATAGAGAAAATAGAAACTTCCATCAGTCACTGACTTCATTATCAGAAGCAGTACTGCAGAATAGGAGGGCTATGTGCTGCCTTAACTGAGGAGTGTAGCTTTTATATAGACCATTCCAGGGTTGTTAAAGAGTCAATGGCTCAGGTGAGGAAAGGGCTAGCCAAGCAGAAGAGAGAACAGAGTTGGACTGGATCCAGTCTTGGCTTAACTCCTCCCCTTGCCTAGAACCACCTGCATATCCACCCTGTTAGGACCCTTAATTGTTCTCCTGCTATTGTTGACCTTTGGCCCCTACATTTTGGACCACTTGGTCACTATTGTTAAGAACTACTTAGGTACAGTACAGCTAATGATCTTAAAGCAGACATACAAAGAACTAGATACAGAAGATCAGGAGTTTGAGCTATCAGAAGACCAGCAATTGCTTCAGGATTGAAGCATGCACAAAAGGGGGTGGGGGGAATGAAAGGTCAGCTCAGGAACTTTGGACCGGTCATGGAACACTTGCCCCTCCAGGAAGGGAGAGGCTAAATTACTTTCTTCACAGGGAGGTCCCTGCAGCTAAGAAAGGCTCAGAGTTCTCCTGAGACCGTTGGCCACCTACCTCATTCCCCAATAACCAATTAGTTTAAAGGTAACACTGCTATGCCAATCACATTGCACCTGATGGCAGCTGCCCTGAGGACTGTATAAAAGGCCAGTACAGCAAGCTGCATGTCATCTCTCCCCATGTGCAGGGTGACCCCGGCATGCTGGATTAAATAAAATTCCTCTTGCGTTTTGCATCGGAAAAAAAAATTAAACTCTGGATTAGTGAAGGTACTCTTACACATTCCTTGGATACTAGAATTCCACAAGGGGTCAGAAAACCGACCTAGTGTTGTATAAAAGACACAATTTTATTTTTAAAATATCATATGTCTAGACACAATATAAACTTGGTAATGGGGTTGTGTTGAAGAGACTCTCAGAGGGGGATTTAAAGCATTGACTGTAATCTAAGAACAGTGGATGTAGATACCTGCAAAACCAAACTTGACCTAAAGTCTACAGAGTTCCTGGGAGCCAAGATGGAAAGAACACTGCTGTTCCTAGGCCAGTGTGTGGTGTTGAAGACACAGTCTGAAACCAGTATGCACTCTCTTTATATAGAAGGCAATCAGCCATGTTTGAGGCCTGTGTCAGGATAGAGTCACAAAGCTGGCAAAGAGGCAAAAGTCAGATTAGAGCTTTTCAACCATGGCAAAAACCACAGCAACAACAGAAAACAAAAAACAAAACAACAAAACAAAAATCCTGAACAATGTGAATTGCTAATTATGCAATTATCTGTAGTAAATAATGTTTTGTAGAACTAAAAAAAATGTGGTCTCAAGACTTCCCTGCAAGCAGTGTTGACTGGACGTCTAAGAGCAGAAAGAGATGAAAAGATATGGATCATGTTTTATACAGAGCCCTTCCTGGTCTTTTAGAAATCACAAGATACTAACTAGAAAGGATGCCCTTGGGGAGTACTTTTAATACATTAAAGACTCAAGTAACCAGACACAATCCTCCATTAGATCAATATTCTCTTGAAACAAAGGACATAGGTATAGATATAATTATAGATACATAGATTTTTTTCAATGTGGAAATCCACATCTACATTCACTGTAATTAAAATCTACATTCACTGAATAAAAGAAATGCTTGAGAAATCCAGTCCATTTTAAAGATTTAATTTTACTATTTTTCAATTATGTACCTACCTATGTGTGTGCTTATGGATGCGTATGTACATTAGAGTATAGGTGCCCAGGGAATTCAGAAGAGAGTGCCAAATCTCTTGGAGCAGGAGTTGCAGGAGGTTGTGAGCCTCCCAGTGTGAATTATGGAAAACAAACTCAGGTCTTCTACCTCTGAGGTCTTAACCTCTGAGTCATTGCTCCAGCCCACCAATCCATTCTCACAGAGCAGGAAGACCAAATTTTGAATTAAGGGGCAATAAGCAGGGGTACATAAAGGCTCAAAAAACTATGACCTAAAATTAAGAAGAAATGCTACCTCTATAAACCACCTATAGGACTGGATGTCAGGCTTCATAGAAAAGGGGCAGTGGCTCTTATAAATGGAAAAGTTGTCACAATAATTAAATAGATGAGGAATATAGCAGAGGAAAAGACATTATAAAAAAGAGCCAAGTGGAAATTCTACATCTGCAAATGGAATATCAGAAATTTAAAATTACTAAATAGCATTACTGAAAATAAAGAAAATAAGATGAATAAAAAAAACAGACAAGTCAAAATGATTAAATCTGATGAACAGAGAGAAAAATGACCAAAACATTATGTTTTTAGATATATCATGTGTATGGGTGCTTTGCTGTATGTATGTGTATAGACCATGTACCTGAGCCTACTGCCCTAGGAGGTCAGAAGAGGACATCAGATTCCCTTAGACTGAAGTTACAGAGAGTTGTGGGTTGCCATGTAGGTGTTGGATATTTAACCCAGATCTTCTGCACTAGCAACAAGTATTTTTAATCACTGAGCCAACTCTCCAGCCCCAATCAAAAACATTTGTAGAATGTCTTGGTGTGGCAAAAGAGGCCACAAATTTGAGAGGGAGCAGGGGTGGGTAGGCATGTGGGAGGAGACACAGGAAGGGTTGGAAGGAGAGAGATGGAGGAAATGCTATAAACACAGAGCATGTATGTGAAGGTGTGTAAAATTTTAACAATAGACAAGGCCTTAGCACCCTATAGGACAATATCAACAGTTCTAACTCACGTAATAAGAGTGCAAGGAGGCAGCCGGGCAATGGTGGCACACACCTTTAATCCCAGCACTTGGGAGGCAGGGGCAGGTGGATTTCTGAGTTCAAGGCCAGCCTAGTCTACAAAGTGAGTTCCAGGACAGCCATGGCTACACAGAGAAACCCTGTCTCAAAAGAAAGAAAGAAAGAAAGAAAGAAAGAAAGAAAGAAAGAAAGAAAGAAAGAAAGAAAGAAAGAAAGAAAGAAAGAAAGAAAGAAAAGAAAAGAAAAGAAAAAAATTGAAATGTTATTTTACAGTATCAAGAACTTCAGCAAATTTGAAATATACACAATGAAAATCCCATCTAGAAATCACATGCTAATTAAAAGATTAAAAACTAAAGATAAAAGGAAAACTCTTGAAATAGCTGAGGCAAAAGACATCTTACACAGGCAAGCTGCATCATAAAGGATACCTCATTTCTCACCAGAAAAAAAAAAAGCCAAGAATGACATATTGAAAATACTAAAATAAAATAGTTTGTATAAACAGTGTTGTATATACAACACTTGAGTTTGCAACCAATAAACCTATAATAAAAAGAGAGTTAAAGCGAAGTAGTACTCTACAGAAATGTCAGCCTAAAGCAAGGAATGAAGAACACTAAGTAATAAGTGTGTTTTAAACTGCTGTGGTTAGGATCTTAAGTGCACCAAAAGGCATTTGATGCTATGCATTTGGTCCTCAACGTGTAGAGAGATGGAGCCTTTGGGAGGAGACTGCCTTAGAAATAACTCTTTAGGCAACTGGGAGGAGTCACGAAGCCTCCTGAGATGGCCTTGCCCTTGTTAATCTTGGTTGTTAACTTGACTGGATAGAGAAGCAAGTAGCTGATAAAGCAAACCTTGTGGTGTGTCTGAGAAGTTTCCAGAGATTTGAATAAGGTGGGGATTGGAACAGATAGCCCTGAATTCTCATTCTCTCTCTCTCTTCTCTCTCTCTCTCTCTCTCTCTCTCTCTCTCTCTCTCTCTCTCTCTCTCTCTCTCTCTCTCTCTCTCTCTCCCTCTGCTTCTGAACATGAAGTCAACAGTTTTTGCTCTGTAATATCCTAATTGCTGACTCAGAAGCAATGGAATAAAGGAACCATGCACTGAAATCTCTGAAGCAAGGCAGTGGTGGCGCACGCCTGTAATCCCAGCACTTGGGAGGCAGAGGCAGGCAGATTTCTGAGTTCAAGGCCAGCCTGGTCTACAGAGTGAGTTCCAGGACAGCCAGGGCTACACAGAGAAACCCTGTCTCGAAAAAAACATAAAAGAAAAAAAAGAGAGAGATAAAGAATAAAAGAAATTTAACCCAAAAGGACAACTGATTATATTAATTTTATATTACTTTAAGAAATTTAGTCTATTCAAGAATAAAATACACAACAATGATACAGCACTAGGTTGGTTAATCTTAATTGTCAGTTTAGGATTTAGAATCCTGTGGAAACAAATCTCCTGGAACCTGTGTGAGGCAATGTGCAGATTAGATTAACTGAGGTGGGAAGACCCACTAGTAACCGATGTGGCCCTGGAATGAATGAAGAAGGGGGAAAAAGCTGTGCAAAATTATCCACTGTTCTCCACAATGACTATGGACACTGTATTAGCCATGTTTCTCTAGACTAAACAGAGTGTGTGCGTGTGTGTGTGTGTGTGTGTGTGTGTGTGTGTGTGTGACTATGTCTGTGTGTGTTCATAAGTGTGCATGTATATGTGCATATATGTGTGCATGCTCATGTGTGTTGTTTTTTCTTATTTTTTCTATGACTTATAGGCTGTGGTCCAGCTACTTTAACAACAGCTGGCTATGATCAGAAAGCCCAAAAATTCAGGAGTTGTTTAGTCCATGACACGGAAGGTCTCAGCTGGTCTTAGATGCCATTGTTTGAATGGACTTTCTAGTAAGATGAGAGCAAGAGGCAAGGAGAAAAAGCTTCCTTCTTCATCCTTACATAGCCTTCCATCAGAAGATGTGACCGAGGTTAAAGGCATTTCCTAAGATCTAGATTAAAAGTTTGTGTTTTCTTACCTCAAGGTCCAGATTAGAAGTGGGTCTTCTTACTGCCAGCAATCTCTCACAGGTTTTTGGATGTTAGTTAATTTCATATATAGTCAAGTTGACAATGAAGAACTGCTGTCATGGACGGAATATGGCCAGCTGCCTCCCGCTGCTCTATTTTTCAATTCACAACTGACAGTGTCCCTTGGAACTATAAGCCAAAGTAAGCCAGTCATTTCTTAACCTTCTTTTTTGTCGGGTATTTGATTGCAGCAATAAGAAAAGTTACTGTGACAAGCCACAAAAGATAGCATAATATTAACTAAGTGGGCTGATATGTTCAGATGCAGAGGGTAATGCTTAGAGCAACTAGTAACAAACTATAAATAATATCTTCATTGATTAACTTTAACAATCAGCTTGACATAACCTAGAAGCACTTGGAACTAGAGTTTTTCTTAGGAAATCTTTAAATTGGGTTGGCCTGTTGGGCATATTTGTAGGAGATTATTTTGGTTGTTGATTGATGTAGGGAGACCCAACCTCTTCTCCCATTCCCTATACCAGGGATCCTGAACAGTGTAAGACAAAAAGAAAGCTGGCTCAGAGCAAGTAAGTCAGTAAGTCCATGTTTATTCTCTGGTTGCTCTCAACTGTGATGTGATGTGACTAACTGCTTGGGACCCCCTTGACTTCCTTGAATTGCAAGATTATATCCTGGAATTGCAGGCCAAATAATCCCTTTCTTCCCCTAACTTGCCTTTTGTCAGGGTACTTTGCCATAGCAACAGAAATGAAACTAGAACAATTTCTAAATGGAACACTTGAACATATTTGATAGGAATTTAAAACAAGCTACAAAATAGACATAAATACATAATAGGTATAAAATTGTAACTGTCTAGACTGTTCAAAGCTAATGACAGGTCTAGTAGTCATCTGTGTGAAGATCTGCATTTCAGGGATCAGTGTGTTTGTGGTGGGTGTAATGAATGCAGGAAGCAATCAAACTTTCTAGGGTGCTAGTTTGCAGTGTGTCAGCAACAGTACTGTCTGGGCAGAAGCTCGTTAGAAATCCACAATGGATTTCTACCAAATCCAGAATTAGCCTTGTCTCTACTTGATTCTTACACAAATTTAAATATGAGAAGTAAGGCCCCAGATGGTTCAATAAGTGAAGTTCTTGCTGCCAAGCCTGAAGACCTGTGCACTCCTACACATGCACACACACACACACGCGCACACACACACAAGCACACATGCACACACAATAAAAGGCAAATAAAACGTGAAGAAATATTGCTGTAGAACTTTCTCCTGTGGTTTGTTTGGAACATATATTAGTGACGTAGAGATTTGGTTAATATTGAGTCTTTCTAGTGATACATGCTTTCCTGAAAACATGACTAAATTTGGCAATGCTCTTAATTTTATTACATCTCAGAGACAAAGTTATGTTTCTGGATTTTAAAAAATATCTTTTGTTTATTCTTTAATAATTTCATATATGCATACATTATATCTTGATCTGGCCCACCCCTAATCTGGTTTTTAAAATCTGTAAAAGGAATCACCACGCAGGCCTTTAGAAATGTCACTGACATTTCTTAGTGTTATTATACAAGGGATGTGTGTTTTTAAAAATCATTTCTTTATCACTAGAGTTCAGATTACAAGCTTGTCAATTACTAGATAGTCAGTTGGACATAAGAACTACAACAAGGGCCTCTGACTCATGATTCCTTCTTTCTATTATAGCAAAGCCACAACTCACTGATTTAAAATAGAGAAAGTGTTATCCTGAGCGAGGTGACCCAATCACAAAAGAATGTACATGGTATGCATTCATTGATAAGTGGATGTTAGCCTTAAAGCTCAAAATAAATAAGTTACAGTTCACGCAGCACAGAAAACTCAAGAAAGGAAGAGCTTAAATTGAGAGTGCTTTGGTTCCTCTGATAAAGGGAAGAAAATACTCAAAGGAGCAATAAGGGAGACAATGTGTGGAGCAGAGACTGAAGTAAAGGCCACCCAGAGACTGCCCTACCTGGGGATTCATCCTATAAACAGTCACCAAACCCCAATATTGCTATGGACGACAGGAAGTGTATATCAAAAGGAGCATGCCATGGTTGTCTCCAGAGGGGCCCTGCCAGAGCCTTACACATACATAGGAAGATGCTAGCATCCAACCATTGGTCTGGGTGTGGGGTCCCCAATGGAGGAGCTGGAGTGTGGTCCAGAGGAGCTGAAGGGGTTTACTGCCCCATGGGAATAACAATGATTTCAGTCACCTAGATGCCCCAAGACTCCCAGGAACTGAACCATCAACCAAGGGGCACACATGGTTCCAGCCAAAAATGTGTCAGAGGAAGGCTTTGTTGGGCATCAGTGGGAGGAGTTGTCCTTGGTCAGGTAAAGGCTCAATAGAGGCCCCAACAAAGGGAAATGGAGGTGGGGGGGAGGTGGGAGTGGGTTGGGTGGAGGGGCATATACGTGGAGGCAAGGGAGTGGGCGGAGCGACTAGGAGTCTTTGGGGAGGAGGGAAATCAGGAAAAGTTTTACCATTGGCAACGTAAATGAAGATAATATTCAAGTAAAAATAGAATGTTTCAAGGCCAAATATTTTATTTGGATATATTTGAAGAGCTTAAGTATTTCTATTGAAACTGTCTGTGAGAAAACATTCCCAATATAAAACGTCTGTTTGAGTTCATTTCTAGTTAAATACTAATATTGGAATAAGGTAGGGAGGTTTGTGTAAATACTACTGTTTTAAGTACAGTATTTCATGATGTTATGAAGTATAGGGTACATGTATTTACTCCCATTAACACAGGATTAAATATTTCCCACATTTTCCATAGTATGTATGTCTGCAAATATGTAGACCTGACTTTCTCACATCATCCTATTTTGGGGGAGGAAGATGGAGACTAGAGGGAGGGTAGGTTGGACATAACTGTAGAAACACTGTAGGAGGGCATAACCTAGGGAAATATGAAGTTAGTGTGTCTTTTTTTTTATTTTTTATTCGATATAATTTATTTACATTTCAAATGATTTCCCCTTTTCTAGCCCCCCCACTCCCCGAAAGTCCTGTAAACCCCCTTCTCTTCCCCTGTCCTCCCACCCACCCCTTCCCACTTCCCCGTTCTGGTTTTGCCGAATACTGTTTCACTGAGTCTTTCCAGAACCAGGGGCCACTCCTCCTTTCTTCTTGTACCTCATTTGATGTGTGGATTATGTTTTGGGTATTCCAGTTTTCTAGGTTAATAACCACTTATTAGTGAGTGCATACCATGATTCACCTTTTGAGTCTGGGTTACCTCACTTAGTATGATGTTCTCTAGCTCCATCCATTTGCCTAAGAATTTCATGAATTCATTGTTTCTAATGGCTGAATAGTACTCCATTGTGTAGATATACCACATTTTTTGCATCCACTCTTCTGTTGAGGGATACCTGGGTTCTTTCCAGCATCTGGCTATTATAAATAGGGCTGCTATGAACATAGTAGAGCATGTATCCTTATTACATGGTGGGGAGTCCTCTGGGTATATGCCCAGGAGTGGTATAGCAGGATCTTCTGGAAGTGAGGTGCCCAGTTTTCGGAGGAACCGCCAGATTGCTTTCCAGAGTGGTTGTACCAATTTGCAACCCCACCAGCAGTGGAGGAGTGTTCCTCTTTCTCCACACCCTCTCCAACACCTGCTGTCTCCTGAATTTTTAATCTTAGCCATTCTGACTGGTGTAAGATGAAATCTTAGGGTTGTTTTGATTTGCATTTCCCTAATGACTAATGAAGTTGAGCATTTTTTAAGATGCTTCTCCGCCATCCGAAGTTCTTCAGGTGAGAATTCTTTGTTTAACTCTGTACCCCATTTTTTAATAGGGTTGTTCGGTTTTCTGGAGTCTAACTTCTTGAGTTATTTATATATATTGGATATTAGCCCTCTATCTGATGTAGGATTGGTGAAGATCTTTTCCCAATTTGTTGGTTGCCGATTTGTCCTCTTGATGGTGTCCTTTGCCTTACAGAAACTTTGTAATTTTATGAGGTCCCATTTGTCAATTCTTGCTCTTAGAGCATACGCTATTGGTGTTCTGTTCAGAAACTTTCTCCCTGTACCGATGTCCTCAAGGGTCTTCCCCAGTTTCTTTTCTATTAGCTTCAGAGTGTCTGGCTTTATGTGGAGGTCCTTGATCCATTTGGATTTGAGCTTAGTACAAGGAGACAAGGATGGATCAATTCGCATTCTTCTGCATGCTGACCTCCAGTTGAACCAGCACCATTTGTTGAAAAGGCTATCTTTTTTCCATTGGATGTTTTCAGCCCCTTTGTCGAGGATCAAGTGGCCATAGGTGTGTGGGTTTATTTCTGGATCTTCAATCCTGTTCCATTGATCCGCCTGCCTGTCACTGTACCAATACCATGCAGTTTTTAACACTATTGCTCTGTAGTATTGCTTGAGGTCAGGGATACTGATTCCCCCAGATTTTCTTTTGTTGCTCAGAATA
Organism: Apodemus sylvaticus; assembly: GCF_947179515.1. Lineage (NCBI taxonomy): Eukaryota > Metazoa > Chordata > Mammalia > Rodentia > Muridae > Apodemus > Apodemus sylvaticus. The sequence continues at coordinate 110,356,933 of NC_067475.1, forward strand.
TTTTTAGCTATCCTGGGTTTTTTGTTGTTCCAGATGAATTTGATAATTGCTCTTTCTAACTCTGTGAAGAATTGAGTTGGGATTTTGATGGGTATTGCATTGAATCTGTAGATTGCTTTTGGCAAAATGGCCATTTTAACTATATTGATTCTACCGATCCATGAGCATGGGAGGTTTTCCCATTTTTTGAGGTCTTCTTCCATTTCCTTCTTCAGAGTCTTGAAGTTCTTGTCATGTTCTTGTCATACAGATCTTTCACATGTTTGGTAAGAGTCACCCCAAGATACTTTATACTGTTTGTGGCTATTGTGAAGGGGGTCATTTCCCTAATTTCTTTCTCAGCCTGCTTATCCTTTGAGTATAGGAAGGCCACTGATTTGCTTGAGTTGATTTTATAACCTGCCACTTTGCTGAAGTTGTTTATCAGCTGTAGGAGCTCTCTAGTGGAGTTTTTTTGGTCACTTAGGTAGACTATCATGTCGTCTGCAAATAATGATAGTTTGACTTCTTCCTTTCCAATTTGTATCCCTTTGACCTCCTTATGTTGTCGAATTGCCCGAGCTAGTACCTCAAGTACAATAAAGGAGAAAGGGGGCAGCCTTGTCTGGTCCCTGATTTCAGTGGGATTGCTTCAAATTTCTCTCCATTTAGTTTGATGCTGGCTACCGGTTTGCTGTATATTGCTTTTACTATGTTTAGGTATGGGCCTTGAATTCCTGTTCTCTCCAAGACTTTAAGCATGAAAGGATGCTGAATTTTGTCAGTTAGTGTGTCTTTAAAGTTTCCTTTGGAGATCTCCAGATAAAAGTGAAGAAAACCAAGATGGTTAGCATTGGCTTTGGTGTGTGCTTGGGTGTGGAGAAGCTCTGTTCTCAACATTTTGCAGAGCATAAAATCAAAAAGTTGTACCCTGTAGTTTAACACTCCTTGTGGAAAGAACTTAGGGCTTCATAATAAGACTCTAGGTTTTCAGACCCAGCTATGTGATTGGAACTTTCTAGGTCTGGATCTATAAAAGGCACCAATGCCCACATCTCCTCCCTGACATTCTGACTGAATTGCCCAAAAGGTATGATCTCAGCATTGTGGCAATTAACAGTGCCCCAGCTGATGAACTGAGTCCCTATGCCACCACTCTGGCCTCACCTTGCCCCCTTCCTCAAGGTAAGTGATCTTCAAATGGCTCTACTCTCCATCCCCCTAGTTTGCCTACCTCAGCTCTCTTCTAAGCCTGGTACTTCTGACCACAGTGAATGAATTTAATCTCGTGTCTTAGAAATTGCTATGGGGTGAACTCTGCTCCCCAAATATCTCATGCTGAAGTCTTAATACAGAGGAACTCAGTCTGGGGTTTTATTTAGAGACAGAGCCTTTAATGAAGCAACTAAGATAACATGAACTCACAAGAAAAGGTCAGAAGGTATTAAGTTTGAGTTATTAGTGTAAGAAGCTATGGCATGCAACTTTACACAAGGGCAACTATTGAGAACAATAAGGCACTGTTCATCTTTTAAGAAAAGGATTTTGAAAGTCTTCATTATAAAAAAAATCATAAACAACTGAAAATATTGACACATTTTACCCAGTTTAAACATTATATTAGATATATATTACATGCATTAAATTAATATGTATAAATCTTATATTATTTTTAAACTTTGTATTATTAGTGTGTGGTGTGTGTGTGTTTGTGTGTGTGTGTCTGTGTCTGTGTGTATACATGCTGTCTGTATGGGCCAAGTGTGGAGATATAAACCTTTACTCTCAGCATTTGAGAGGCAGAAGCAGGCAGATCTCTGGAGTTCCAGGCCAGCCTTGCCTACATAGTTTTAGACAAACCAAGGTAAATCCAAAGGGAGACCTCTTCTCAGAAACATAAAACACATTATGTGCCTATAAACACATGTGCATGGTGTGTGTATGTGGAGCTCAGAGAACAGCCTTATGGAGTTGACTCTTCATCTTTAAGAATCCACTAATGCGCTCAGCCACAGCTTCCTTGATTACAAAGCAGGGCTATCACATGCTTTTAAATGTATAACATAATTCATCTCATAAACCAAAATTCCGATCATTAATGAAATAAGCCCTTTCCTTCCCAAGTTGCTTTTGATTATGGAATTTTATCATAGCAAAAGAAAGGAAATTAGTATTTTTACTAGACTGTATTTATCCTCCCATTATTTACTGTCTATACACTTTTTTACTTAATTCAACATGGACTCCTACATTTTAAAAGCAAATCTTAATGTTTATATTTGAGTTTTATAGAAAATTAATGATATTATACAGTAGATAATAGCATTTTTTCAGCTGCCTTACTTTATCTATTAAATGTTGATTACAAACATCTGCAATCAGATTAAAATTTATTTTATTAAACTAATAAAATTTATTTTAAAATATACAACTCAGTATTGACATTTTTAAGTCATCAAAACAATTTAGAATAGTTAAATGCCTCTTAAATATAATGAGGTCTTCTAAAGCTAAAAGTAATATACACTCAACCAGTTTTTAACATCTATTTGGAACATTAAACATGATAGAAGTAGAAAAAAATCTCTTATGAAGTCCTCTATGAAAGAAAATTGTGAAAAGTTCCTGATCAGACTGAAACTGTTTCATCTCCAAGGGAGAATATGCAGCATAATTTTGGCTTCATAGAATGAATTGGATAGTGTTCCTTCTGTTTCTATTTTGTGGAATAGTTTGAAGAGTATTGGTCTTAGGTCTTCTTTGAAGTTCTGATAGAATTCTCCACTAAACCCATCTGGTCCTGGGCTTTTTTTGGTTGGGAGACTTTTAATGACTGCTTCTATTTCTTTAGTAGTTATGGAACAATTTAGGTGGTTTATTTGATCCTGATTTAACTTTAGTATTTGGTATCTGTATAGAAAATTGTCCATTTCATCCAGATTTTCCAGTTTTGTTGAGTATAGACTTTTTTTATAGGCCCAAAAATCTGAGTTTTTGAATTTCCTCAGTTTCTGTTGTTATATCTCCCTTTCATTTCTGATTTTAATTTGGATACGGTCTCTGTGCCTTCTGGTTAGTCTGGCTAAGGGTTTATCCATCTTGCTGATTTTCTCAAAGAACCAGCTCCTAGTTTGGTTGATTCTTTGTATAGTTCTATTTGTTTCTACTTGGTTGAGTTTGATTATTTCCTTCCTTGATTGTTTCCTCCTCTTGGGTAAATTGGCTTCTTTTTCTTCTAGAGCTTTCAGGTATTCTATCAAGATCCTAGTATATGCTCTCTCCAGTTTCTTTTTGGAGGCACACAGAGCAATGAGCTTCCTCTTAGCACTGCCTTCATTGTGTCCCATAAGTTTGGGTATGTTGTGCCTTCATTTTCATTAAATTCAAAATATTTAATTTCTTTCTTTATTTCTTCCTTGACAAAGTTATCATTGAATAGGGTGTTGTTCAGCTTCCATGTGTATGTAGGCTTTCTCTTGTTTTTGTTGCTATCGAAGACCAGTCTTCATCTGTGGTTATCTCATAGGATGCACAGGATTATTTGAATCTTCTTGTATCTGTTGAGATCTGTTTTGTGACCAATTATATGGTCAATTTTGGAGACAGTACCATGAAGTGCTGAGAAGAAGGTATATTCTTTTGTTTTAGGGTGAGGTATTCTATAGATATCTGTTAAATTCATTTGGTCCGTAACTTGTGTTAGTTTCAATATGTCTCTTTTAGTTTGTGTTTCCATGATCGTCCATTGATGAGAATGGGATGTTGAAGTCTCGCACTATTATTGTGTGCTTTGAGCTTTGAAGTTTCTTTTATGAATGTGGGTACCCTTGCATTTGGAGCACAAATTTTCAGAATTGAGAGTTCTTCTTGGTAGATTTTTTTCCTTTGATGAATATGATCTGTCCTTCCTTATAATTTTTGGTAACTTTTGGTTGAAAGTTAATTTTATTTGATATTAGAATGGCTACTCCAGCTTGTTTCTTGGGATCATTTACTTAGAAAATTGTTTTCCAGCCCTTTACTCTGAGGTAGTGTCTGTCGTTAACACTGAGGTGTATTTCTTGTATGCAGCAAAATGCTGGGTCCTGTTTACCTACCCAGTTTGCTATTCTGTCTTTTTATTGGGGAATTGATTCCATTGATGTTAAGAGATAGTAAGGAATAGTGATTGTGCTCATTATTTTTTATGTTATTTTTCTTTTTGTGTGGCTATCTTCTTTTGGAATTTTTGAAAGAAGATTACTTTCTTCCTTTTTCTAGGATGTAGTTTCCCTCCTTGTATTGTTGTTTATTGTCCATCTATTATCCTTTGGAGGATCGGATTTGTGGAAAGATGTGTAAATTTGTTTTTGTTATGGAATGTCTTTGTTTTTCCCTCTATGGTAACTGACAGTTTTGCTGGGTATAATAGCCTGGGCTGGCATTTGTGTTCTCTTAGGGTTTGTATAACATCTGCCCAGGGTCTTCTAGCTTTCTTAGTCTCTGGTGAGAAGTATGGAGTAATTCTGATAGATCTGTCTTTACATGTAATTTGACTTTTTTCACTTACTGCTTTTAATATTTTTTCTTTGTTTTGTGCATTTGGTGTTTTGATTATTATGTGAAGGGAGGAATTTCTTTTCTGGTCCAATCTATTTGGAGTTCTGTAGGCCTCTTGTATGTTTATGGGCATCTCTTTCTTTGGGTTAGAGAAGTTTTCTTCTATAATTTTGCTGAAGATATTTACTGGCACTTTAATTTGGAAGTCTTCACTCTCTTTTCTCTACCTATTATCCTTAGGTTTCATCTTCTCATTGTGTCCTGGATTTCCTGGATGGTTTGGGTTAGGAAATTTTTGCATTTTGCATTTTCTTTGACTGTTGTGTTAATGTTTTATATGGTATCTTCAACACCTGAGATTCTTTCTTGTATTGTTGGTGATGCTTGCATCTATGACTCCTGATCTCTTTCCTAGGTTTTCTACCTCCAGAGTTGTCTCCCTTTGTGATTTCTTTGTTTCTATTTCCATTTTTAGATTCTGGAAGGTTTTGTTCAACTGTTTGGTTAGGTTATGTTTTCCTGTAATTTTAAAAGGGATTTTCGTGTTTCCTCTTTAAGGGTTTCAAGCTGTTTACCTGTGTTTTCCTGTATTTCTTTAAGGGAGTTATTTATGTTCTTCTTAAAGTCCTCTATCCTCATCATGTGACTTTAAATCAGAGTCTTGGTTTTCTGGTGTGTTGGTGTATTGCTGTGGTAGGGGACCTGGGTTCTGATGATGCCAAGTAGCCTTGATTTCTGTTGCTTATGTTCTTGCCCTTGCTTCTCACCATCTGGTTATCTGTGGTGTTAGCTGATCTTGCTGTCTTTAACTGTGACTTGTCCCTCCTGCAAGCCTGTGTGTCAGGAGGTACTCTTGGGAGACCAGTTTTCTCTGGGAGGAATTTTGGTATGGAGAACTGTAGCACAGGGTCAGGTCTGGGGTGCAATCAGAAAGCAGAAGAATCCTGTCCCAGGCTGCTCCTTGGTTCCTGTGTCTTGAGGGCTCCGGGTGAGTCCCTTGGAGCAGAAGTGGTGGTCTTATCTTTGCTCACAGACTTGTCAGCACTCCTGGGAGACCTGCTCTCTCCTGGCAGTATTTGAGATGGAGCACTGGAGCACTGGAGCACTGTGACACAGGATTACCTCTGGGCATTGGATAATAGCATTTTTATTAACATGAACTAGAGTAATATCCACCCATATTTTTTAAGTATGATAAGAACAAATAAAATCTACTTATCTAAATCACTAATATAATTTAACTGATCATAGTTTTCATGTTGTACATACTTGTTATTATTGGTCTGTTATTACTAGAAACAGAACCTCCAAAATTACAAGTACCTAGGAATTAAGTCTGTAACTTCTGTAGGACATCTAAATTTACCACTTGGGAATATGCTACTGAATACTCTGTGTTTTTAAATATTGCAACTGACCTGGAGTACTGGTTAACTCTTGGGGACTCTCTATTTTCTGTTAATCATTCAGAAGCCAATTCCTTCATAGATCCTATTTGTTTCAGATGAATTGCATGATATTTTTTGCTGTCTTGGCCTCATTTACACAGGAACTTTTGCATTGTACAATTATACAGAAAATGGATGGCATCTTTCTTTCTTGTCTTGTCTTCAATACTTCTAAAAAGAAATATAGGAGATAGTTAAGGCAGACCTTAAGACTCCAGTGCAGCAGGGCAGCAAAGGAGATGTAGATTCCCCTTGATGGTGACAATGACAGTGTCAGCCTTTGCTTATCTGCTTACTGACTTGCACTATCTCATTCATTTACCTCTCAAGGCTCAGGACGGTCTTTTGATTTGATTTGGTATAATGCAACCTTACCATACAGGTAAGAACTTGCAGTGTTTGGAGATTAGGCAATATCCAGTAAGCTAGGCAGCTGCAATTTTCATTCCAAAGTATCTGCCTAAAAGCCAGAAATCTTTGTGTTTCATTTTTGTTCAGTAAAATGCACATAAGGAAAAAAAGAACTCACATAAACAGCTTAATGAGTTATTACAAAGCCTGTATAAGCATCAAGTGACTCAGGAAATTAATGTTACCAGCAAGCTAGAAGGCTTCCTCTCATCTTCTCAGGCACCAGTCCTCTCACACAGGTGGCCATTGTCTTTCTAACACCAGAGATTACTTTCCCTGCTTTGTTGCTATATAAACCAAGTTACATAGAATGCACTTCCTTGAGCCTAATTTCTTGCTTTAAGCATTATCCTATGAGACACTTTTAAAAATTTCAGGGTGTAAGACAATGTCTAGGAGTCAATTCTTTTCTTCCACCATGGTTCTGGAGGCTGAGCCTAAGTTGCCAGATTTACTGGGCAAATACTTCTATTCACTGAGCTATACTGCTGGCTTATAACATTTCCTTGAAGTGAGTACAGCAATACTTTATGTTCTCTTCACTAGATAGTATTCATTGTCTGATTAATAGCATACTTTTCATTTTCACCCCACTATTAGTAGGCATGCAGGCTATTATTTTTATTTATTTTTTTAATATTTTTTTATTTTCAATATTCTTTGTTTACAATCAAAATGATTTTCCCTTTCCCTGTTCCCCCCTCCCCATAAGTTCCCTAAGCCTTCTTCCCTCCTCCCATTCTCCTATCAACCCCCTCCTACTTCTCTGTCCTGGTATGCCCCTACAATGCTGGAACAAGCCTTTTCAGGACCAGGGACCTTTCTTTCCTCCTTCTTAGGAGTCATTTGATATGCGAATTGTGTCTTGGGTATTCAGAGTTTCTGAGCTAATATCTACTATCAGTGACTACATTCCATATGTGTTTTTTTGTGATTGGGTTACCTCACATAGGATGATATTTTCCAGATCCAACCATTTGCCTAAGAATTTCATGAATTCATTGTTTTTAATTGCTGAGTAGTATTCCATTGTGTAAATATACCACATTTCCTGTATCCATTCCTCCATTGAGGGACATCTGGGTTCTTTCCAGCTTCTGGCAATTATAAATAGGGCTGCTATGAACATAGTTGAGCATGTGTCCTTATTGCATGCCGGGGAATCCTCTGGGTAGATGCCCAGAACTGGTATTGCAGGGTCCTCTGGAAGTGTTATGCCCAGTTTTCCGAGGAACAGCCAGACTGATTTCCAGAGTGATTGTACCAATTTGCATTCCCACCAGGAGTGGAGGAGTATTCCTCTTTCTCCACATCCTCGCCAACACCTACTGTCTCCAGAGTTTTTAATCTTAGCCATTCTAACTGGTGTAAAGTGAAATCTCAGGGTTGTTTTGATTTGCATTTCCCTAATGACTAATGATGTTGAACATTTTTTAAGGTGCTTCTCAGCCATTCGAAGTTCTTCAGGTGAAAATTCTTTGTTTAGTTCTGTACCACATTTTTTAATAGGGTTATTTGGCTCTCTGGAGTCTAACTTCTTGAGTTCTTTGTATATATTGGATGTTAGCCCTCTGATGGATGTAGGGTTGGTGAAGATCCTTTCCCAGTTTGTTGGTTGCCATTTTGTCTGCTTGACAGTGTCCTTTGCCTCACAAAAATTTTGTAATTTTATGAGGTCCCATTTGTCAATTCTTGATCTTAGAGCATAAGCTATTGGTGTTCTATTCAGGAACTTTTCCCCTGTGCCCATGTCCTCAAGGATCTTCCCCATTTTCTTTTCTATTAGTTTCAGTGTGTCTGATTTTATGTGGAAGTCCTTGATCCACTTGGACTTTTGCTTGAATTTTTGTCCTGACTTCCTTTGATAATAAACTGTGATGTAGAAGAATAAGCCAAACGAGCACTTTCCTCCCCAAGTTGTTCTAATCATGGTGTTTTATTACAGCCACAGTACCCTAAGACAGCTTCTAGCTGTATTTATGTCCTATCTGTATGTTAAATTGGTACTATGATTTTAATCTGATACCATGGGTGTATTAGTTTTTTATTGTTGTGATAAAACACTATGCTCAAGGCAATTTATAGAAGAGGTTCATTGGGTTTACCATTCCAGAGGAATTCTGTGAAGTTGCTCTTTTTCTTTCTATATTTGTTAAAAGCAAGTCACCAAGTCTACCCCATGTTCATTATAGAACATTAATTATGTTAAAATGCCATGATTAATACATAGTTTGAGTTGATAACCTTAAAATCATGCAAATCCCTAAATGCTTTGACATTCCTAGATTTTGTAATTGGATTTTTTTTCTATTTTATGTGCATTGGTGTTTTGCCTACATGTATATCTGTGTGAAGGCATCAGATCTTAGAGTTACAGACAATTTTGAGATGCCAAGTAGGTGCTGGGAATTAAATCTGTGTCCTCTGGAAGAGTAGTCAGTGTTCTTAACTGCTGAGCCATCTCTCGAGCCCCTTGGCACTTGCTTACAGTAGTGATTATTGTGGGGTTCTGATAGTGAGCTGTGTTTCCTTCATTCCCTTTGCACTCAGAACCTACAATTTTTCTTTAAGAAATATTTGTCCCTACTATGTTTATTTATGTATGCCACTCACTGTTGTGAATATTTGTTTTTGGATTATATCTCCAATATCTTCATTTGATTTCTTGCTAAGTTATTCAGACTTTGGCCATTGGGAACTTTCTCTTGGTTCTTATAAGTCTTCTGCACACTTGTTTTCCATTCCCTTTGAACAATCTCTTAACGTTTTTTACTTTTACATTATAAAATTTCCCTAAACATATATACCAATTCAATTTTCAAATATGATATATGATATTTTTAGTAACTTTCAGAGCTGTGAACTATTAACACATTTTAAAAATAAACTATTTCCCCATTCTACCCCCAAATAAACTATATCTCCATCTGCTGTAAATTTTCATTCCAAAACAATCACTAATCTCTGCCTTTATATATTAGTTTTTACTGGTCACTTTCCTTCCTCCTGGAACTGCAAGGCATTTCAGGCTTTGGCCATATTTTCTGTGCCTTAATCCTAGTGTAATGGTTTGTTTATGCGTGGCCCAGGGAGCCTCACTATTTGGAGGTGTGACCTTGTTGGAGTAGGTGTGTCAGTCACTGTGGGTGTGGCCTTTAAGACCGTCATCATAGCTGCCTGGATGAAGCCATCCTAGCAGCCTCCATATGAAGATGTAGAACTCTCAGCTCTTCCTGCACCATGCCTGCCTGGATGCTGCCACATTCCCGCCTTGATGATAATGGACTGAACCTCTGAACCTATAAGCCATTCCCAACTAAATGCTATCCTTATAAGAGTTGCTTTGGTCATGGTATCTGTTCACAGCAGTAAAACCCTAACTAAGACACCTAGAAATAACTATTTACTCAAGGAAGACCACATTGTTTGTAGGAGAATGTTATTCAATAACTAAGACCCGAGGCTAGATGTGATAACACATACTAGTAATCCTGGTGTTCAGGAAACTGAGACCATCATGAGCTACATAGCAGGACGCCACCTCAAAGAAAATTAATCTATTCAGTTAACCAGTTAATCTAAGATGTGGATGTTAAGTGCATTTGTTACTACTTTAGTCCATTACTTCTAGCTTCTGTTAGTGGAAAGAGGCAGGTAATAAATGCATGTATATCCTCCATCTATATGCTTATGTGTTGGCTAATTTTATGTCAACTTGACACAGCTTGAGATATCAGAGAGGAAGGAAAATGTCTCCATAAGGCATTTGGGGTTAGGAGCTGTAGGTAAGCCTGTAAGGCAATTTTTAAATTATCAATTGATGGGGAGGGTCCAGTCCATAGTGGGTGGGGCTGTCCCTGGCCTGGTGGTCTTGAATTCTCTAAGAAAACAGGCTGAGTAAGCCATGGGGAGAAATCCAGTAAGGTGCATTACTCCATAGTCTCTGCATCAGCTTCTGATTCCAGGTTTTGCTTGAGCTTAGTACAAGGAGATAAGAATAGATCAATTCGCATTCTTCTGCATGGTGACCTCCAGTTGAATCAGCACCATTTGTTGAAAGGGCTTTCTTTTTAGCTCCTTTGTCAAAGATCAAGTGACCATAGGTGTGTGGGTTCCTTTCTGGGTCTTCAATCCTATTCCATTGATCTACCTGCCTGTCACTGTACCAATATCATTCAGTTTTTAACACTATTGCTCTGTGGTACTGCTTGAGGTCTGGGATATTGATTCCCCCAGAAGTTCTTTTACTGTTGAGAATAGTTTTAGCTATCCTGGGTTTTTTGTTATTCCAGATGAATTTGAGAATTGTTCTTTCTAACTCTATGAAGAACTGAGTTGGGATTTTGATGGGGATTGCATTGAATCTGTAGATTGCTTTTAGTAAGATGACCATTTTTACTATATTAATCCTGACAATCCATGAGCATGGAAGATTTTTCCATTTTCTGAGGTCTTCTTTGATTTCCTTCTTCAGAGACTTGAAGTTCTTCTCATAGATCTTTTACTTGTTCGGTTAGAGTCACACTTATATTGTTTGTGGCTATTGTGAAGGGTGTCATTTCCCTAATTTCTTTCTCAGCCTGCTTATCCTTTGTGTATAGGAAGGCTACTGATTTGCTTGAGTTGATTTTATAACCAGCCACTTTGCTGAAGTTGTTTATCAAAGATAGTTTTGTTGTGTATATAGCTGGAGTCACAGTCATAAGGTAAAGTCATGTCAAATTTAGGTTTTGAACACATTGCCGCCCCACAGTGGGAAGATGATCTCAACATGACTCTGTTTATTCTCTGATCACATAATATAGCTATTATGCTATATTATTTGCCAATAATTATATTGCCAATTATTATATTGCCAATTATTATATTTGCCAATTATTATATTGCCAATTTTCTGTGAAGTTGCTCTTTTTCTTTCTATATTTGTTAAAAGCAAGTCACCAAGTCTAGCCCATGTTCATTATAGAACAGTTAATAGAAGACAATATAATTATGTTAAAATGCCATAATTAATACATAGACTTAAAATCATGCAATTTATAGAAGAGGTTCATTGGGTTCACCATTCCAGACGGTTAGAGTCCATGATGGTGGAATTGAGACAAAAGATACCAGGCATAGTGGTTGGAGCAGCAACCAGAGAATTCGCATCTTGAACTTCAACAATGAAGCAGGGAAAATAAGACTCAAAAATGGCATGAGTCTTTAAACTCTCAGAAGCCACCTCAAGTGACAAACTTCCTCTGACAAGGCTATGCCTCCCACACTTCTTTAAAAACACTATCATTTAGGGAAGCAAGTGTTCAAAGGACAAGATTATGGGAACATCACGTGCAAACCACTACAGCAGGGTTTATTTTAGTGTTTCTCCTTTGCTTATCTTTCTCTGACAGTAAGAAAAGTGGCTTTAATTATTTACAATATATTTGCTTGTCAATATGCCTCAAAAGGTAGGTCCATGTGAGGAAATTTAACTTCACATGGAAAAAGATTCTTTGTAGAAATAAAGATCTTTTCCTGTTGTGCTGATGTACACCAACTCTAGCACTCAGGAGGCAGAGACCTGCATATCTGTAAGTTTAAGGCCAGCATGGTCTCCTCAGTAAATCTATGACAGCAAGAGCTACATAAAGATCACACCTTTAAAAAAATATGAAGAAAAGGAAGAGAAATTAAGATCTCAAAATCCTTACCTGGGTGATCTAGCTGAGCCCCAAACACATTGGCAAGTGACATTCACAAAAACACACAAAGTAGATGAGGAAATGGGAGAGGAGAGAGGGGGGAGAAAAAGAGGGGGGAAAAGAGAGAAGAGGAATGAGAGTGAGTGACCACCACGCGATAATACAGACTCCAGTGATGTTATGATCACTAGAAGCTAGAACCTCTGTCTCTCGAGATCAGAAAGACTGAAATCCTGAAAACACATTAGTGTTGAAAGTTTGATTTTCAAAATAATCAAAGAAAAAAAAAACCTTCTTGTTTTTACTACTACAGATAGGACAACTTGTTATATGAGCCCCAGAAAGCTAAAACACATAAAATTTGGAAATCCACAGAAGTATCCAGGATCCAGTGATAGCACCCCAGGGTGCCCTGCAAATGATTGACCTCAAAAGGATCTATCTATTTGGCTCCTTTTCCGTAAATACATGTAAGGCAGAGTCATAGTTTTGTTCATTTATATTTATCCAATAACATAGTTTATTCATCCATTTTGTTGGTGGGGATTTGGGTAATTTCTAAAATGGGGCTCTTATGAATTATGCTGTAAAAATTATTGCAGTTTTATGAAAGACATCTGTACTAATTGGTTTTCTGTTGCTGTGATAAAACACCACAACTAAAATCATCTTACATGTGGAAAAGCTTATTTTGAGTTAGGGTTCCAGAGGAGTCCGTCACGGCAGGAAGACATGGCAATAGTTAGACATGGCACCTAGGGCAAGAAGCTGAGAGAGTGTGTTCTCAACTGAAAACACTGAGCAGGGAAACAGAGAGGTGTGTGTGTTGGGGGAGCATGGGACTCAGGTGGAAGCAAAGCAAGGCTATAAACTCTCAAAGCTCACCTTTATGTGATATATTTCTGCCAGCAAAGACAACTATTAAACATTCCTTACCATCCTCCAAACAGCCCCACCAACTGTGCAAACACCTGAGGGATACTCTATTCCGAATAGCATTCTAAGATGTCTATAGTACCTCACACTTCTAACAACAATAGTGTACTCATTTTTTTTTTTCTGTTTGCAACAGTATTTTTTTTTTACTATTAGGTTTAAGCATGTAGGTATTGTATGGTGGTTTTAAGTTTTGTACTAAAATACACATATAAAGCATCTTTGTTGTCCTAATGCAGACAGTTCTATGTGTTGTCAGAATATGGTCCAGGAATTGATCATATGAGGAGAATTCTTAATTCCCGTGAGAACACCCCAAGAAAACAAGAGCCTTGTGTACTCAGTTTTTTTCCAAAATATGGAAATGTTCTTGGGATGTGACTTGTGCTCCTCCCAGGTGTGGCAGATAGTTTACTTGCTTGCTCATTATTGCTTGCTGCTGTCAGTCAATTCAATGTTTAAACTACATGTGACTTGTTCCTATGATTATGTACAGGTTGAACTCATGAGAATTTTACTCACATGACCTTTTTTTAACACTTATAACTGCCCGGGGCTCTGAATGAAGTTGGATATTGCATGAGAAGTTACTCCCCTTGTTCATTGGCTCCATTTTTTCAGGTCCCAGCACTTCTAGAGTGGTGACATATGGAAATTTGTATTTCTGTATCACCACTACCACCACCAGTTCACAGAACTCTCTTCCTCTCAAATTGAAATTCCATACCCATTTGTTGAGAGGCAAGTTCTTGGGAACACTCCTGGGGAGAGTTTCCTGGAGGGAAACTTAGGGAGTAAGCCACTAGTCAATGAAAGGAAACTCTTAAATGGTCACAAAGGCCCTCCTCAAGTTTATGGGAACAGCGATCAACCACTTTGGGAGGAGAATCTCCAACATCTTGGCTACTTGCAAGTTGTGCTCCAGAGACATAGCTTCTTGAGTTACTTCCCAGTCTGGCTTGGGCTTTTGGTAATACCTTGGAGTCATCTGCGTTCCCATAACCAACCCCTCACACCTGTAGGTAGCACTGTAAGCAATACAATAAGCTCATTGGCTTGTCAAATTAGGAGGTTGGTGGATTCATTACTTTGGTAGCCTACTTGGTGTGAGCAGACAATTGCTCACATCATTCCAGGAAAAGTCAATGCACCAAACATTAAGCATTAACTCTTCATTTTCCCCCTCACTCCAGGCCCTGGTACCACCCTCCTGTTTTTATACTATTGGCTACTCTCAAGTATTTCATCTCAGTAGGAGTAGGAACCGCACCACACAATTGTCTTTTAGATTGTTTTATTTCACTTAGAATAATATTAAGACACATACACATCTGAGCATGTGTATAGAGCATCCTTGTTTTGAGACAGAATAATATAATAGTGTATGTATCCATACAGCAGTTTGTCTATTCATGTCAGTGGACACTGTGACTCCTTTCACCCTTTGGCTATAAATAATATGGTCATGGATATGATTATATAATACTTGAGTTCTATCTTTCAAACAAACCAGAGCTCAAATTTACCTACATCCTCATCAAGTATTTACTTTAAATGATGGGCATTGCTATGAATTTGCCTCTTCTGATTGCCAGATACAGTTGAGTATCTTCTCCTGTGGTTATTTGCCTCAAGGCTTCTTTAATAAAGCTCTTGCTTTTTGGCTTATAAGTCACCTGCTACTTTTTATTTCTGGTAAAGAGGACTCTTTAGTTTATGTTCTTTCCATAGTTTTGAAAATAAGACTTCTGCTCCACCCATTCAGTGAGTAGTTGAGCCTTTTTTATAAAACAACATTCTATCATTTTTGTTACTAACTCTCCCTTTTCCATGTCTGCTTTTATAGAATGTTCACCACACATTTTTATGATTTAGTGCAATTAGACTTCATTATAGGATATTCACACCCTATAGCTAGGAAAAATGCTTAACTACTTTGTATGTGTTACTCTCCTGTCTCAGAGTACAAGAACTTCCTTTTGTGTTACATGTATAGTTGCAACAAAGTACTTATATAATTTGAGGAAAATGGTTAAAAGAATATTTACATCTACTAAGAACAAACACTGAATAGCTTAAATTAATAGTATTTTATTACAGATATAAAAACAGATATATTAAAACAGAGCCACAGTAATTATTAAATTAGTCTAATTAGTCTACATCAGAAAGTACTTTTGACCTAGAGTTTGTAAACTTATTAAACTAAATTTCATTGCTGCTCTTCTTGGACTGAGATGAAGAAGAATTAGATGTGTTTGTTATCTCTTGGGGATGAGAGTGATCCAATGGTATGCCTGTACTTTTCTCACAAAGCAGATGACACAATAACTGTGCTTTTATACGCTTTCTATCCTTCCTCTTGGGATTATACAACAAATACCTCTAAGGTTCAAGTATAATTTTCTTGAACTGTTCCATCTGGAACCCCAGAATCTCTTCTCACATTTGGCAAAACAGAAAAGCAAGTTAAACCTCATAAAAAATTCTCTATCAGTGTGACATTTAGGAATGTACAGTATCTGAAGCAGCAGGGGCACTATTTAATGTATGATGGCCACAAAACTGAGAAACAGTTTCTATGATATGGCCACACCAGCTATCATGACAATAGGATGCAATATGTATAAAGGATTTCCTCAAGTGCTCAATTCACCATGAAAGAGGCAGCCATGAATATACTAGAATGCTAAGAGACCTGTAGTGTGTGGGGTGGTAGTATAGGGGATGAGGAGAAGTTCTGGTTCAGATAGGGTTTATTTACCCATAACACAGGCTAGTTTTTGTAACTTACTCAACAAAGAATTTACTTACTCACCACAACAAAAAATCTGAAGTCAGCCACAGAGAGCTAAAGAAACTACCAGAGAAACCAGATTCCTGCCTTGCTGATCCACAGTCAGAGCAGGTACAAATGGCTACTTTCCCTTACCATTACAGAATGCAAGAAGTAAGACTGACTATGGTGGAAAGAAGGTGCCTACTGAACAGTCCTTAGTGTCTATATCTAGATACTAGGAAAAAGATGGGTTCCCATAAAGTAACTTTCTCATCAAATTATCTTACTGGCCAATGAATCAAATCACTACTCTACCCAGAATAGCCTTCATAGAAATGTTTTAAATTAGATTTGTCATTACTCCAAGCAAAGTTATGATTCTGTTAGTAAGAGAATATATAAGAGTTTATATTGGGCAAGCAAGCCAGCAGTTTATCACATTTGGACTTTATGTTTTAGACCTTGCTGTTAGATATGCTTCTAAAAATTTATGTAAATTAAAACCATAGTGAGATATCTATATACCTAACACACACCCACACACACACACACCCACACACACACAAACACACACACACACACAAACACACACACAGGGTGGTGAGCTTATTAAGTCAGGAGAAACTTTCGCAGAAAATAGGTGAGAAGGATGTAAGTTCTCCGGAATCAACAGCACATCAGCCATATCAGGCTACCTGGGGAAGAGAAGGAGAAACCTCAAGGCATGGCTGTTACATATAGCACACTGCAGAATCTAGAAGCCCATATAACAATGCAGAGATCTGAGAAGAGTACCAAGAAAGGACTGCCAACCTGTGTCCTCCCCAGCCACTGAACAAAGAGGCTGCAGAGTCCAAGGCTCCCTCCCGTTCACGTCTCCCATGCAACACTCACAGGGAACTGCAAAAGCCAGAGATCTGAGAACTTCACATGTTAAACCCAGTCCAGCTGTGTCAGTAATTCACTCAGATTACTATTCTTTGAAAAAAAAAAGATTTATTTATTTATTTTATGCATATGAGTACACCATTGCTGTCTTCAGACACACCAGTAGAGGGCATCAGACCCCATTACAGATGGTTGTGAGCCACCATGTGTTTGCTGGGAATTGAACTCAGGACCTCTGGAAGAGCAGTCGGTGCTCTTAACCGCTGAGTCATCTCTCCAGCCCCTTTTTAATTCTTATATTGCTATTTAATGTCCACTCTGGTATATTCATCTCACGATGGTTGGTTTTTGTCTGATATTGCTTATTTAAGTTTTAAGATCCTTGTGTTTCCCTACAACATACACCTGTATTCCATACACTCCCCTATTACTTCCACATGTTTCCCTTTCTCTCAGCCTTGTATGTACTATACAATCCTGTATGGTGGTCTTTGACTCAATAAGTGTTTCAGGATAGATAACCAAGCTAAGCATGTCACAAACCAGATTTTAGTTATTCAGATTAGTTGTGGGAGTGTACTAGAGTAAGTAAGGATAGGGATACTATCCAAGTGTCTTTAAAACAAACAACAACAACAACAACAACAACAACAAAAAAAAAAAAAAAAAAAACATGTGTGAGTAAAGTAGCCGGAAGGAGAAAGCTGGAAATGGTTAAAGTTCATAGATTTTAGAAATTGTTAAATTTGTGCAAATTTATAATTCATCTGTAAAAAATAAAAGAGGCAATGAGGATGTGCATAGTTGCAGGCCAAACACCAAACACATAATAAAAAAATGTAAATGCTTATAACCACTTCCAAAAGAAGAAAGTCTAATCTTGAAAAAAAAAAAAAAGGTTGAATAACTGTAACAACAACAAACAAAACCCATAAGGTACCAGCTGGAATTCTAAGACATATATGACACTCTGACAATATTATGCCATGCAGGAAGTTACAAATGTTAGACTGCATGAAGAATCAAATCTACATGTCATGGGCAAAGAAGAATAATCTTGAGTTAAAGGCATTTAAAAAAAATTGTCAAAAGACCCATAATAGAAAAGTCTCTATAGTTAGGAAAAGGAATCATAGTCTGGATATAAAGAGGATTTAGGGAGCCAACAGGAAGACCAGAAAAGAAATTTCTTTTACTACAATTAAAACACTAAATATACAGAACATAAAAAGCATATTGACAGTGACAAGAGAGAATCATCAAGTCAGGTATAAAGGCAGAATTATCAGTATATTATCAGAATAATAGCAGATTTACCAACTGTAACTTTAAAAGTCAGAAGGGTTAGGATAGATGTACTTTGAGTTTTGAAAGATAACACCTGACAACTACTGGCTCCCAGAAATCTGCCATCATTGAAGAAAATAAAATCTTTCTATGATTAAAAATAGACTAAAAAATTTATCACTGCTAAACTAGCTCTACAGAAACTATATGAAAGATCCTTGGAACTGAAGAAAAAAAAACCCACATACCCTTGAGGACATCGGTACAGGGAGAAAGTTTCTGAACAGAACACCAATAGCGTATGCTCTAAGAGCAAGAATTGACAAATGGGACCTCATAAAATTACAAAGTTTCTGTAAGGCAAAGGACACCATCAAGAGGACAAATCGGCAACCAACAAATTGGGAAAAGATCTTCACCAATCCTACATCAGATAGAGGGCTAATATCCAATATATATAAAGAACTCAAGAAGTTAGACTCCAGAAAACCAAACAACCCTATTAAAAAATGGGGTACAGAGTTAAACAAAGAATTCTCACCTGAAGAACTTCGGATGGCGGAGAAGCATCTTAAAAAATGCTCAACTTCATTAGTCATTAGGGAAATGCAAATCAAAACAACCCTAAGATTTCATCTTACACCAGTCAGAATGGCTAAGATTAAAAATTCAGGAGACAGCAGGTGTTGGAGAGGGTGTGGAGAAAGAGGAACACTCCTCCACTGCTGGTGGGGTTGCAAATTGGTACAACCACTCTGGAAATCAGTCTGGCGGTTCCTCCGAAAACTGGGCACCTTACTTCCAGAAGATCCTGCTATACCACTCCTGGGCATATACCCAGAAGACTCCCCACCATGTAATAAGGATACATGTTCTACTATGTTCATAGCAGCCCTATTTGTAATTGCCAGATGCTGGAAAGAACCCAGGTATCCCTCAACAGAAGAGTGGATGCAAAAAATGTGGTATATCTACACAATGGAGTACTATTCAGCCATTAGAAACAATGAATTCATGAAATTCTTAGGCAAATGGATGGAGCTAGAGAATATCATACTAAGTGAGGTAACCCAGACTCAAAAGGTGAATCATGGTATGCACTCACTAATAAGTGGATATTAACCTAGAAAACTGGAATACCCAAAACATAATCCACACATCAAATGAGGTACAAGAAGAAAGGAGGAGTGGCCCCTGGTTCTGGAAAGACTCAGTGAAACAGTATTCAGCAAAACCAGAACGGGGAAGTGGGAAGGGGTGGGTGGGAGGACAGGGGAAGAGAAGGGGGCTTGCGGGACTTTCGGGGAGTAGGGGGGCTAGAAAAGGGGAAATCATTTGAAATGTAAATAAATTATATCGAATAATAAAAAAAAAAGGCAAAAAAAAAAAAAAAAAAAAAAAAAAAAAAAAAAAGACTCAGATTTGGTTTCCAATAGAGGACTGCCGGGTCTGGGTTCATTTAGAGATGACGCAATTAACCCTTAAGAGACTGGAGGCTCCAGGGAGTTTAGTGGTCTGGTGGGGTTGGGGATAGGTACATCCATATGGAGACAAGGGGAGGAGAGGAGGTATGGGATGTGAAACAGTCGGAGGGTGGACAGTGGTTGGCGGGGTGGAGAATAAAATATGGAGTGTATAAAAATAATACATAAAAATATTTTTAAAGAAGAGGAAATTAATAAATCCATTACAGAAACACAGGAAAATACAATCAAACAGGTAGAGGTCTTTTAAAGAGGAAACACATAAATCCCTTGAAGATATACAGGAAAACACAATTAAACAGGTGAAGGAAATAAATAAAACTGTGCAAGATCTGAAAGTAGAAATAGAATTTATAACACACACACACACACACACACATACACACACACAAACTGGGGGAATTGTGCAGGTGGAAAATCCATGGAATACAACAGGAACAACAGAATCAAGAATCACCAATAGAATACAGGAAATTCTAATACAGGAAGAGAGAATTTTGATGTAGAAGATACAATAAGAAGAAATTGACATACCAGTCAAAGAAAATATTAAAGCTAAAAATTTCCTGACACAAAACATCCAGGAAATATGGGATACCATGAAAAGATCTAGCCTAAGAATAATAGGAATAGAAGAAGGTGAAGAGTTCCAGCTCCAAGGCCCAGAAAATATTGTCACCAAAGTAAAAGAAGAAAACTTTTCTAACCTAAAGAAAGAGATGCCTATAAACATATAAGAAGCTTATAGAACACAAATTATACTAGACCAGAAAAGAAAATCCTCCTTCAACATAATAATCAAAACACAAAATCTACAGAACAAAGAAAGAATGTTAAAAGCAGCAAGGGGAAAAGGGCAGATCACATACAAAGACAGACAAAGCAGAATTGTACCTGACTTCCCAACAGAGACTCTAAAAGCTAGAAGGGCCTATAAAGCTATCTTGCAACCTCTCAAAAAAAAAAAAAAAAGATGCAAACCTATACTATTATACCCAGCAAAACTCTCAACCACATAATAGATAGAGAACACAAGATATTTCAAGACAAATCCAAATTCAAACAATATATATCCACAAGTTCAGCCCTGTAGAAAACACTCAGAGGAAAATGCCAACGCAAGGAGGATAACTACAGGAAAACACAGGAAATAAGTAATCCCATACCAGCAAAAACAAGGGAAGCACACACACCCACCACCACCACCACCACCACCACCACCACCACCAACAACAACAACAACAACATCAAAATAACAGGAAATAACAATTACTAGTCGTTAATATCTCTCAACATCAATGGACTCAATACCCCAATAAAAAGACACAGGCTACAGAACAGATGCAAAAACAGGACCCATCATTCTGCTGCATACAAGAAACACACCTCAGAAATAAAGATAGACATTGTCTTAAAGGGTGAGGAAAAAGTTTTCCAAGCAAATGGACCCAAGAAGCAAGCTGAAGTAGCCATTCTAATATCTAATAAAATAGACTTCCAACCAAAATTAATCAAAAGAGACAGGGAAGGACACTTCATACTCATCACAGAAAAAAATCTACCAAGATTATATCTCAATTCTGAACATCTACACTCCAAGCACAAGGGCACCCACATTTGTAAAAGAAACATTTCTTAAGCTTAAATCATACATTAAATCCCACACATTAATAGTGGGAGACTTCAACACCCCACTCTCACCAAGTGACAGGATATCAGAAAACAGATAAATAAAAAAAAACAGAAAAATAACAAAACTAGCAGAATTATTAATGAAATGGACCTAATAGACACCTAGACAATATTTCATCCAAACATAAAAGCATATACCTTCTTCTCAGCACCCCATGGATCCTTCTCCAAAACTGACCATATAGTTGATTGCAAAGCAAGCACCAGCAGATATAAGAAAATTGAAATAACATTTTGTGTCATGTCAGAGCACTATGGATGAAAGCTGACTTCAACAACAGCGGAAACCCCAGAAAGCCTACACACTAGCGGAGGCTGAACAACTCTCTACTCAATGATCTCCAGATGAGGGAAGAAAGGAATAAGTTAAAGACTTTCTAGAATTCAATGAAAATGAAGGCACACCATACCTAAACTTATGGGACACAATGAAAACAGTGCTAAATGAAAAGTTCATAGCACTAAGCGACTCCATAAAGAAATTAGAAAGTTCTTATACCAGCAATTTAAAAGCATACCTGAAAACTCCACAGAGGGGAAAAAAAAAAAAAAAAAGGAAGCAGAAGCAAGCCACCAAAGGGGAGTAGAAGGCAGGAAATAATCTAGATCAGGGCTGAAAGCAATCTTAGAAACAAAGAAAACAATACAAAGAGTCAATCAAACCAAGAGCTGCTTCTTTGAGAAAATCAACAAGATAACAAACCCTTAGCCAACTTAACCAAAAGACAGACAGTATCCAAATAAACAAAATCAGAAAGGAAAAGAAACACATAACAACAGACACTAAAGAAATTCAAAGAATCATTAGGTAGTAATTCAAAAGCCTGTACTCCACAAAATTGTAAAATCTAATGACGCGGACAATTTTCTAGATAGATACTACTTACCAAAGTTAAATCAAGATTGGGTAAACTATTTAAAGAGTTCTATAAGCCCTAAAGAAATAGAAGCAGTCATTAAAAGTCTCCCAACCAAAAAGCCTAGGGCCACGTGGTTTTAGTGCAGAATTCTACCAGATTTTCATTTTTTTTCTTTTTCTTTTCCTTTTTTCTGTTTCTGTTTTTTAACTTTTTAATTTTAAATTTTTATATTACACAATATGTATTTTATACCAATCATAAAAATAATAGATATGTTATTAAATGAACATAAAAAGATAAAGTGTTTTGTTTTGTTTTGTTTTTAGTAGAACTTAAAATCTTGGCTCTTACTGTTCTATCAGACATTCATAGAAGAGCTAATAACAATAGTCCTCAAATTATTTCACAAAATAGGAACAGAACAGTGCCAAACTCATTCTATGAAGAAAAAGCCTTTGACTAAATCCAACACCCATTCATTTTAGTTAAAAGTATTAGAGAAATCAGGGATACGAGGCACATACTTAAACATAATCAAAGCAATATACAGCAAGTCAATAGCCAACATCAAGATAAATGGAGAGAAACTTAAAGCAATTCCACTAAAATCAGGGACAAGGTAAGGCTGCCTACTCTCTTCCTATCTATTAGATATAGTACTTGAAGTTCCAGCCAGGACAATAAGACAACTAAAGGAGATCAAGGGGATACAAATTGAAAAATAAGTCAAAGTATTGCTATTATCTGCAAATAGTGTACATAAACAACCCCAACAATTCTACCAGAGAACTCCAACAGCTGATAAACAACTTCAGCAAAGTGGCTGGATATACAATTAACTCAAACAAATCAGTAGCCTTCCTTTATACAGATGATAAAGAGGCTGAGTAATAAATTAGGGAAACAACACCCTTTATAATAGCCTCAAATAATATAAAATATCTTGGTGTAACTCTAACCAAATAAGGGAAAGATCTGTATAAGATTTTCATGTCCTTGAAGAAAGAAATTAAAGAAGATAGCAGAAAATGGAAAGATCTTCCATGCTCATTGATAGGTAGGATTAACATAGTGAAAATGGTTTTCTTACCAAAAGCAATCTACAGATTCAATGCATTCCCCATCAAAATTCCAACACAATATTTGTAGACCTTGCAAGACCAATTCTCAACTTTGTATGGAAAAATAATAAACCCAGGATGGCTAAAACAATCCTGAACAATAAAGGAACTTCAGGAAGAATCACCATCCCTGACCTCATGCTGTACTACAGAGCAATTATGATAAAGACAGCATGGCACTGGTATAGAAATGGACAGGTTGATCAATGGAATTGAATCGAAGATCCAAACAGAAGCTCACAGACTGATGGACACTTGATTTTTGATAAACAAGCCCAAACCAAACAATGGAAAAAAGAAAGCATCTTCAACAAATGGTGCTGGTCTAATTGGATGCCTATATATAGAAGAATGAAAGTAGATCCATATTTATCACCTTGCACAAAATTCACGTCCAAGTGGATCAGGGATATCAATATAAATCCAGTTACACTAAGTCTCATAGAATAGAAATGGCCTTGAATGCATTGGTACAGGAGACATTTTTCTGAACAGAACACCAATGGCACAGGCTTTAAGATCAATAATTGATAAATGAGACTTCATGTTACTGTAATGTTTCTGTAAGGCAAAGGATGCTGTCAATAAGACAAAACAATAGCCTACAGATTGGCAAAGGGTCTTTACCAACCTTACATCTGGCAGATAAATCCAAAATTTATAAAGAACTCAAGAAGTTAAACAACTCAATAACCCAATTAAAAAATTGGGCACAGAGATAAACATAATTCTCAACACAGGAATCTCAAATGGCTAAAAAGCATTTAAATAAACATTCAAAGTCCTTAGTCATCAGGGAAATGTAAATTAAAACAAGTCTGCAATTCCATCTTACAGCGCTCAGAATGACTAAGATAAAAAACCCCAGTGATAGCACATATTAGCAAGGGTGTAGAGTAAGAGGAACACTCCTGCATTGCTGGTGGGAGTGCAAACTTGTACAACCACTTTGGAAATCAATTTGGTGGTTTCTCAGAAAGCTGGAATATTTCTACCTCAAGATCCAGCTAGACCAAAAGATGCTCCACCATTCCACAAAGACACTTGCTCAACTATATTCATAGCAGCTTTCTTCTTAATAGCCAGAAACTGGAAATAACCTAGATGTCCCTCAGTAGAAGAATGGATAAAGAAAATGTGGTACATTTACACAATGGAATACCATTCAACTATGAAAAACAAATACATCATGGATTTTGCAGGCAAATGGAAGGATCTTGAGAATATCATCCCGAGTGAGGTAACCCAGTCCCAAAAGGACATACATGGTATGTACTCACTTATAAGTGGATATTAGCCATAAAATTTAGGATGTCCATGCTAGACTCCACAAACGCAAAGAGCCTGTATAGGAAGCAGGGCACAAGCAAGGATGTTTGAGTCTCACTTGGAAGGGGAAATGGAATGGTCATAGGAGGGAGATCAGGATGGAGAGAGGCTGGGGTCAGGTATGGGGAGAGTTAGGGGTTTGGCTAATGGCCATGAGAATGAATGGAAATTGGCAACTGATTAGGGGAAGGAGAGGGCATCTCCAGGAAAAAATGGAAATCCTTGGCTAAGGGAGGTGCCCAAGAATCAATGGGCGGGACTCACAGCATTGGAGATATGGAGCTGGCAGAGGCTGCAGCATGGCGGAAACCCCAGTGGAGCCAGAGGCACACCAGCCTACCCACAAAACTTTCAACCCAAAACTTGTCTTGTCTACAAGAAATAGAGGGATTGGGGATGGGGCAGAGAGTGAGGGAATGGTCAACCAATAACTTAAGACCATGAGCAAGCACCAATCCACTATTAATGATACTCTATTAGACAGGAGTCTCGCAACCCACTCAGACAGATGCAGACACCCACAGCCAAACAGTGGATGGAGCTTTAGGACTCTTATGGAAGAATAGGAGGAAGGATTGTAGCCCCTAAGGGGATATGAACTCCACAGGAAGAACAAGGGTCCAGGAGCTTTCAGAGACTGAACCACCAACCAAAGAACATACATGGGCTGGACCTAGCCCTCTCAGCATAGCTGTAGCAGATGTGCAGCTTGGTCTTCATGTAGGTTCTGAACAAGTGGATCAGGGGATATCCCAAACGCTGTTGCCTGTATGTGAGATATAGTCATCTAGCTGAGCTGCCTTGTCTGACCTCAGTGGGAGAAGTGCCAAGCCTCCCAGAGACTTGAAGTGCCAGGGGTGGGGAGGATACCCAGGTGGCTCTAACCCACGCACAGGAGATGGGGAGGGGAGAAGGATTGTAGGGAGGCAAGAGTAGGAGGGCAGTGATGGGATGCAAAGTGAATAAGTGAAAATAAGAATATATAAATTAAGAAAACATATATATGTGTGTATTTATGTATATATTCCGCTAACATGAGACATCTGAAAGGAATGCAAAATTTTCTATACAGATATGATCTATCAAAATTAATCCAAAATGAGATAAAAATTTAAATACAAGCAGATATATTGAATCAGTAATTAATTAAAAATCTTCCTAAAAACAAAAGACTAAGCCTTAATGGATTCACTGGTGAATTTTACCAGTCATTCCAAAAAAAGGAAAGTATATTATCAAACCCCTTTTAACAAACTAGTGTTACCTGATATCCCAACATAATAAAGAGGCAACAAAAGGAAAATCACAGACTAACTCTCCTGATGAACATGACAAAAATGTTTAACTAAATACTTACAAACACAATCAAGTTTATTATGAGTTTATTCCAGAGATGTCTGGATGGTTTAATATCTTCAAACAAATAAATGTTGCTAATTCCATAAATTGAATCCAGAACAGATCATATGTTCATCTCAATAGACATGGAAAAAGCTTTTGACAAAATCCAGCATCCCTACATATTAAAAAATCTAGAGAAAGTAATAATAAAGTATTTAGTTCAACATACTAAAAGCTACACATGGCAAGCCCACAGTCAAAACTGAGTGGGATAAAGCATTTCCACAAAAACCAGGATCAAGGAAAAGCTTCTCTATTTTCACCGCTTTTACTTATCGTACTGGAAGTCTTAGCTATGCAATAAGATAAGAAAGGAAGCCAGAGGGACACAAGTAGGACAAGAAGACATCAATTATCTCCATTTGCAGATAATATGGTTTTATATGTGAGAACTTTAACAACTCCACCAAACATTTCTAAGAACTCATAAACACCTAGAAAGCAAGTGAAAGGCCCTCCTAACGAAAAGTCTAAGACACAGAAGAAACTGAAGATGGAAGACCCGTGCTCTTGGATCAGCATTTATACTGATAGGTCCTAGGAAAATCAGCCCATGGATTCCATGCAATCCCAATCAAGATTGAACTTTCTTCACAGAAATGGAAACAAATGGAACACAAACACACACACGAACAAAAAACACTCGAGCAAAGACAGTACTTCTGGAGGTGTCACCATACCTGAAGTTTTAGGGTTACTATTGCTGTGATGGATGAAGCACCAGACCAAAAGTGAGGTGAAGAGGAAAGGGTTTATTCATATTCATTCGCCGTTCCATATAGAGTTCACCATCAAAAGCAGCGCGAGCGGGAACTCAAGCAGGAAGGAACTTGGAGGCAGGAGCTGAGGCCATAAAAATTACTGATTACTTCTATGGCTTTCGTTTAAATTTATTTGCTTTTATTTTATGTACCTGCACATATGTTTGTGTGAGGGTGTCAGATCCCCTGGAACTGGAGTTACAAACAGTTGTGAGTTGCCACGTGATGCTGCAAATTGAACCTTGGGTCGTATGGCTTATAGTGCCTCACCCACAATCAGCCTGGCTCTTGAACATCAATCACTAATTTAAGAAAATACTCTACAGGCTTACTTATATCCTGATATTTTTTTTTACTTTTTAAAATTAAATATATTCTTCATTACATTTCAAATGTTGTCTCCTTTCCTGTTTCCCCTCCCCACCGAAAGTCTCATAATCCATCTCCCCTCCCCTTGTTCCCCAATCAACCTCTCCCGCTTCCCTGTCCTAGCATTCTCCCACACTGCTGCATCGAGCATAAAGCCAGACACACTGAAATTAATAGAAAAGAAACTGTGGAAGAGCCTTGTGCACGTGGGCACAGGGGAAATTTTCCTGAACAGAACACCAATAGCTTATGCTCTAAGATTAAGAATTGACAAGTGGGACATCATAAAATTACAAAGTTTCTGTAAGGCAAAAGACACTGACAATATGATAAAACGGCAACCAACAAATTGGGAAAAGATCTTTACCAACCCTACATCCGACAGGAGGCTAATATCCAATATATACAAAGAACTCAAGAAGAACTCCAGAGAACCAAATAACCTTATTAAAAAATGTGGTACAGAGCTAAAAAAAATAATTTTCCCTTGCCGGGCAGTGGTGACGCATGCCTGTAATCCCAGCACTCTGGGAGGCAGAGGCAGAGTCAGGCGGATTTCTGAGTTCAAGGCCAGCCTGGTCTACAGAGTGAATTCCAGGACAGCCAGGACTATACAGAGAAACCCTGTCTCAAAAAAAAACAAAATCAAAAAGAAGAAGAAGAAGGAGGAGGAGGAGGAGGAGGAGGAGGAGGAGGAGGAGGAGGAGGAGGAGGAGGAGGAGGAGAAAAGAAGAAGAAGAAAAAGAATTTTCCCCAGAGGAATATCAAATGGCTGAGAAGCACCTAACGAAATCTACAATATCCTTATATCCTGATGCATTTTCTGAAGCATTTCTCAGTTGAGGCTTCCTCCTTTCTGATGACTGGCTTGTGTTGACAAAAACTAGCCAGCACGTCTGACTTCAAGTTAAACGACAGAGCCACAGACATTAAAATAGCATGGTACTGGCAGAGAAACAGATGGACAGATCATTGGAATTGAAAGAGGGCCCAGACACAAGATCATAGTCACCTGAATTTTTTATAAGGATGCCAAAAGTACAAGTTGAAGAAAAGGCATCGTCAACAAATGGTGCTGTGAAAGCTGTACATCTCCAAGAGGAAGAATGACACACCTCACTCTCGCCCTCCACAAAATCAACTCCAAACAGATCCAAGACCTGAGCATAGGTTCTGAAACTCAGAAAGTCTTAGAAGAAAACATAACTAATGTATTTCAAGATACAGGAGTAGGTAAGGAGTTTCTGAATAGGATTCGGATCTCAGACAATAAACCCAATAAGAAACAAATAGGCCCTCATGGAACTGGATAGCTTCCATACATTCCAAAAAAGCAAATGGAATTGTCAACTCAAGAGGAAGAAAAACTGTCAAAAATACATATGATAAAGCTAGACTATAAAAAAAAAATCAAGAAAACAACCCATTCAAAACACGGGCTAATGAACTAAATAAACAGTTCTCAAATGAATAAATTCATAACAATAAATAAATATTTGAAATAATTCATAGCCAATAAACACTTGAAAAAAATGTTCAGTATGGTGTGGAGCCAAGAACACATATTAAGTTTCAATGGAGACCATTATGAGTGCCAGAGTTGATATTTTAAAATTAAAATTAGGGACTGGAGAGATGGGTCTGCGTTACAAGCACTTACTGCTCTTGTCAAGGACCTCTGTTTGACTCCCAGCACCCACATGGGAGCTGACCACAGTCTGGAACTCCCAAGCCAAGATCAGTTCTAAGGAATCTGATATCCACTTCTGAGTTCTGTGTACACTACACATAGTGTAGAGACATGCACATGGACAAAACACTCAGACACATAAAATATGAAAATTAAAATAAAAAACAAGACATAGGGCTATAGAGATGGCCCAGAGGATAAAAGCATTCAGTGCCCTTCTAGGAAACCCAGGTTCAATTTCTGGCACCCACACAGTGACTCACAACCATCTGTAACTCAAGCCCCAGGTGTGTGTACATATATATTTAAAGATATAATGGCACACGTTGGTAGCAAATGGAAATTTCACATAGAAATCAGAAGGAAAAAAACTTCAAAATCTCCTATCTACCAAATAAATAGAAATAAATTTCTCAGATTCAACGCAATACCCATCAAAATCCCAACTCAATTATTCATAGAGTTAGAAAGAGCAATTCTCAAATTCATCTGGAATAACAAAAAACCCAGCATAGCTAAAACTATTCTCAACAACAAAAGAAATTCTGGGGGAATCAGTATCCCTAACCTCAAGCAATATTACCGAGCAATAGTGTTAAAAACTGCATGGTATTGGTATAGTGACAGGCAGGCGGATTAATGGAACAGGATTGAAGATCCAGAAATGAACCCACACACCTATGGCCACTTGATCCTCGACAAAGGGGCTGAAAACATCCAATGGAAAAAAGATAGCCTTTTCAAGAACAAATGGTGCTGGTTCAACTGGAGGCCAGCATGCAGAAGAATGGGAATTGATCCATCCTTGTCTCCTTGTACTAAGCTCAACTCCAAATGGATCAAGGACCTCCACATAAAGCCAGACACTCTGAAGCTAATAGAAAAGAAACTGGGTAAGACCCTTGAGGACATCGGTACAGGGGGAAAGTTCATGGAGGCCAGCATGAAGAAGAATGGGAATTGATCCATCCTTGTCTCCTTGTACTAAGCTCAAATCCAAATGGATCAAGGACCTCCACATAAAGCCAGACACTCTGAAGCTAATAGAAAAGAAACTGGGGAAGACCCTTGAGGACATCAGTACAGGGGGAAAGTTCCTGAACAGAACACCAATAGCTTATCCTCTAAGATCAAGAATTGACAAATGGGACCTCATAAAATTACAGTTTCTGTAAAGCAAAGGACACCATCAAAAGGACAAACGGCAATCAACAAATTGGGAAAAGATCTTCACCAACCCTACATCAGATAGAGGGCTAATATCCAATATATACAAAGAACTCAAGAAGTTAGACCCCAGAAAACCAAACAACCCTATAAAAAAATGGGGTTCAGAGTTAAACAAAGAATTCTCACCTGAAGAACTTCGGATGGCGGAGAAACATCTTAAAAAATGCTCAACTTCACTAGTCATCAGGGAAATGCAAATCAAAACAACCCTGAGATTTCACCTTACACCAGTCAGAATGGCTAAGATTAAAAATTCAGGAGACAGCAGGTGTTGGCGAGGATGTGGAGAAAGAGGAACACTCCTCCACTGCTGGTGGGGCTGCAAATTAGTACAACCACTCTGGAAATCAGTCTGGCGGTTCCTCTGAAAACTGGGCACCTCACTTCCAGAAGATCCTGCTATACCACTCCTGGGCATATACCCAGAGCATTCCCCAGCATGTAATAAGGATATATGCTCCACTATGTTCATAGCAGCCCTATTTATAATAGCCAGAAGCTGGAAAGAACCCAGGTATCACTCAACAGAAGAATGGATGCAAAAAATGTGGTATATATATATATATACACAATGGAGTACTATTCAGCCATTAGAAACAATGAATTCATGAAATTCTTAGGCAAATGGATGGAACTGGAGAACATCAAACTAAGTGAGGTAACCCAGTCTCAAAAGATCAATCATGGTATGCACTCACTAATAAGTCGATATTAGCCTGGAAAACTGGAATACCCAAAACATAAACCACACATCAAATGAGGTACAAGAAGAACGGAGGAGTGGCCCCTAGTTCTGGAAAGACTCAGTGTAGCAGTATAAGACAAAACCAGAACAGGGAAGTGGGAAGGGGTGGGTGGGAGAACAGAGGGAGGGAAGGGGGCTTATGTGACTTTCGGGGAGTGGGGGACCAGAAAAGGGGAAATCATTTGAAATGTAAATAAAAAATATATCGAATAAAAAAAAAAGTAAGAAAACTAGAGCAGCAACCTGCATCTAAGCAGGAATCATGGGGCTGCTCTGAGTACTAATGTCAGCAGTTATGACCGACGAGCCAAACCAGGTACATTTGTTTTGAAACACAATGCAAGGTGTGGTGTCACCCTTCTATAAGCTGGATATTTGTAGAAGCAAGAGGCCTACCGTTCAAAGACAAGCCAGGGTTACATAGTAATACTCTGTTTCAGAAAACTAAGGGCTGGTGTGTAGCTCACTGGCATAATACTTGCCCAGTAGGTAAAAAGGCTTGGGTTCAATTCCCAATACCACAGAAAGAATAGAAACATGAAGAAATATGAACTCAGAAGCCAGCAAAATCAGTATACTCAGTTATTTAGAGGTAAGGATTTCCAGACAGATACAAATTATACAATAACTAGGCAGCAGATGCCTAAAGAAGTTATTCGGGTAACCACAAAGATAACAAGCAGGGACAGGAGCACCAGGAATCATCTGAAAGTTAATGTTTCACAGTAAAAATTTCTGACATCTTAGTGAGGCTGCAGTGGTCCACACTACTCTCTGAGTTTCCCCATGCTGCCCAAAGACAACAAGAAGAAAAATGCCAGAAAGTAGGCCAAAAAAGACAAAGACCCATTAAATAAATCTGGTGGCAAGGCCAAAAAGGAGATGTGGTCCAATGGCAAAGTGCAGGACGAGCTGAACAACCTTGTCCTGTTTGACAAAGCTGCATAAGACAAACAAGGAAGTTCCCAACTATAAGCGTATGACTCTGCTATGGTCTCTGGGAGACAGAAGATTCGTGGTTCCTTGCCCAGGGCAGTCCTTCAGGAGGTACTCAGTAAAGGACTAAACTAAAGCTGGTTTCAAAGCACAGAGCCCAAGTCATTTACACCAGAAACACAAAGGGTGGAGATGACCCATCCAGCTGTTGGTCAAGATGCATGAACAGGTTCAATCAACTGTACATTTGGGAAAATAAAACTTTATTGAATCAAAAAAATAAAAATAAATGTTTAAAATAAAAAATAGCATTTAATATATGAAACAGTTGAAAACTAAACTGGAATGTATAGCTAATGGAATCACCCAGAATGTAGTACTGAAAGGAAAAGGATGGGAACTGGAGAAAGTGTTGGTCTTTCCTTAATAGATAGTCTGTTTGGACAGGAATGAAGATACAAAGACATTTTCAGAAAAACAAAAACATAAAACTTACACCAGCAAAGACTGACATTAAGATATAATTAAAGACATAGGAAAATGACTTGGGATGTAACAAGGAACAGTAAGTAAATAGCAAAATGTCTGTAGAAAGATAAAGGTCTGTGTAAACAGTCTTCATAATGACCAGCCTTTAAATGCTCTAAGGTTCTTAGACTGTGTCAAGAGACCCTTTATAATGTTACTTAAGCTTCTATTATGTTAAATATACAAGGCAAAAATCTTCAGAGTAACAAACACTAAATGGATAAAATTAAGCATATAAATTTCAAATGAAAAATTTAAAATACCTATTTATACCCACACCTTCCTTCCTGCCTTCCTTCCTTCCTTCCTTCCTTCCTTCCTTCCTTCCTTCCTTCCTTCCTTCCTTGCTGTTTTTCTTCTTTTGTTTTTCAAGACAGGGTTTCTCTGTCTCAAGAACAGCTCTGGCTGTCTTGGAATTTGACAGCTCAGGCTGGTTTCCAGCTCAAATATCCACCTCTCTCTGCCTCCCAAGTTCTGGGATTCAAGGCATGCACCACCACCACCATCCAGCTAGAAGAGAAAGGGTGGGGGGAGCATAAAATGATACTAATAGAACTATTCACATATATTCAAATATATGTTAGTTGTTACAATGAATATAAATGGAATAAATGTGCCAACTAATGGATATGTGCATATTGGACAAAATGACAAAATTTCATAAAATTCTATGTGAAATTTATGAGACACATCAAA
The DNA here is from genome assembly GCF_947179515.1 of Apodemus sylvaticus. Taxonomy (NCBI): domain Eukaryota; kingdom Metazoa; phylum Chordata; class Mammalia; order Rodentia; family Muridae; genus Apodemus; species Apodemus sylvaticus. Next base: position 110,389,726 of record NC_067475.1, read on the forward strand.
ATGTAAAGATGGAGAAAGGTTAAAAACAAGCTGAGCTAGATGTTTTTGTTTTTTGTTATTTCAATACATATTTCAAATTTTTTGAGATGTGATTCATGAAATGTACTGTTCTAATACTTTTACTTGGAAGGTGGAAAACAGGAATGGGAGTTTGGGGTCATTGTGAAGTTGGCTAAATATCAAGTCTAAGGCTAGCCTGAGCTACAAAGAAACAAAAACAATGAAACAAAGTTGAAGCATAGAAAAGTGATACTAGGTAAAATCTAATAGAGCTGAGATACTTATCTTAATATTTATAATATTTATAAAATAAATCTTAACACAAATTACTATAGGAGTTAAAGAAGACAATTAAGGATAAGCTAAATTTAAATTTTTTCCTGATTATTGTATTACATTTATAATTAATTTACTTCCCCTAAAATGAAATATGTAGGTGAAGATTTTAGATGACTTAGATTTAATTCTGATTTTTGTAATTGGTTAGTCTATATTTTAGTTTCTATTCAACTATTTATCAAGTTGTATATAAATATTATGGCATTTTTGTTGGCCAGATTATTAATTTATGAACTTACATAGTTTACATTATTTAGGAACCAAGTGAATTCTACATGAAAGTTGTTCTACATGAAAGAATTTTGGGATAATGCACATAGCTAAAGAATGTTCCAGATTGAAGCACGTGACTAACTAGCTGTTCCCCATACACCATTCAGAATATGTGCACTAGCAGCAGAACCACAACTCTCGAGACTGCTGCCCAGACACTGCTACTCCAAAGAAAGGAGAGGAAGGAACAAGCCAGTGATTCTTTTTCTTATACTGATACTCCTCTGAGCTTAACCTATATTGTTCCTAAACCCCAATATTCTTCCTCTACTGAAACTTTTTGAAAGGTGTAATAAGCAGTAGTTAGCTGACATGGGAACAGAACATTGCATACACAGAGTACTGGCACTGTGCTAGGGGAAAGCTGGTACTGAGGAAGATAAGCACAGGACAACTTTCTCATAAACCACAGCCAAGAATAGACTCTCTTAGTATTCAAACTACAATTTAAGATGCAGCTAAAAGAATATCATTTTCATAGCTATTTAAAATGTACTGTAGCAGCTGCAGAAAAATAATACCATGTGAAAAAAGTAAAACAGTCATTAAAACTCATTGTTACAGTTTGAAAATATGAGAAAGTGGCAGGCTCTAAACGCTTATGTTTTTTACACTTGATTTTAGTAAAAAAGAAAAGAAAAGAAAGGAAAACTGCAATGCAACTAAATTATTTGCTTTTTACAACATAAGGTTTTGAATCTGTAGATTAAGATTTCCAAAATATGCAGCTTTTCTAATACTTTTAATGTTTCAAGCCAACAATAAAAGAATATGAAAGAAATAATAAACTTAAAATCTTAAAACCACCAGAGTGTGGGAGGCACTGAGGTCCTTGTACTTACAAGTAATCACTAAGGGGAACCAGGAATGCTAAGGACACAGGGACACCTCTTTAAAACGGGGGTGTATAACCTGTTGTCTCCTCAGAAGGCTGAGAGCAGGCACAGTTGATACCCTGGTAACCTTTGTGCTATCTGTGTGGCCAAGACTACATTAATCCTCTTCCAGACTTTTATCATGAGCATGTCAATCTATATAATCGATCTTTATGGAAGATGTCACAAGTACTTTATAAAGAGTTTTGCTGCTTTATTATGCACACAAAACTGAGTTATTCATCATTAGGAGAAATTTCACCAAGTTGTGCTGTATTTAAATACACCTAAAATAAACTTCTCAGAGATAGACTCTCAAAATTTGACCAACACCAGCAGCTACTGAGTCATGTTGAACGGAACTACCTTCCTGCCTCCAGGAAATCATTACCTCTTGTGGACACCACACCCACCACAGCCCTGCATCAGAATAATGAACAAAACATACTTTCTATATTTCTCCAAATTACTATACTTTCTATTATCTTATTTAATGTTTAAATTTACTGGGTTATAGAATGCATAAATGATAAAACGCTTATCATTTTATAAATTTTCACAAAGTGAGCAAACCCATATTGTTGGCTGTTATCACCATTAACTTGACAGGTCTCACTAAGTAATAACCTATAACACTATATGTATGTACACATGGCCTGTACCTGCTGGTTTTGTGTGTCAACTTGATACAAGCTGAAGTTATCACAGAGAAAGGAGCTTCCCTTGAGGAAATGCCTCCATGAGATCCAGCTGGAAGGCATTTTCTCAATTAGTGATCAAGTGGGGAGGGCCCCTTGTGGGTGTTGCCATCACTGGGCTGGTAGTCTTGGGTTCTATAAAAAAGCAATCTGAGCAAGCCAAGGGAAGCAAGCCAGTAAGGAACTTCCCTCCATGACCTCTACATCAACTCCTAACCTTGAGTTTCAGTTCTGACTTCTTTTGATGATGAACAGCAATGTGGAAGTGTAAGGTGAATTAAACCCTTTTCTTCCCAACTTGCTTCTTGGTCATGATGTTTGTGCAAGAATAGAAACCCTGACTAAGACAAATTGGTATCAGCATAGTGGGATATTCCTGTGACAACCTGACCATGTTTTGGGGAGGAGTTTGTAAGGACTGGGACTTTGGGCTAGAAGAGTCATTGGATGTTAAGAACTCTGTGGGATGTTCTGTAGGAGCTTGGAAGACAATGTTGAGAACAGTGCAGAAGATGGAGGCCTGGCTTGTGAAATTTCAGAGGGAAGACTAAAGACTCTTATCAGGGCCGTTGCTGTTTTGATTGTGAAGATCTGTGGTTTTGGTTAGCTGGGGCTGAAGAATCAGCTGTGATTAACAAGATATCAAAACTACTAAAGTAAAACTTTTGCATTACTAGAACTATTGATGCTTGTTAGCTGGAACTAAGAAATTAGTGGTGATTAAGAGGAGACCAGAATCATTGAGATGAAATCTTGTGGGAAGTGTTTTCCGAGAGCACAAAGAGGCTGTGTTCTAGGAATAGCCAAGGTTGTAACTTCATGCTGAGGCTGGACTTGGTAATATGTAGATGTCATCTAGGTGGTACTAGTTTTAAACACATGAAGGGGTCATAAAGAGCAGCTGAGCCTCGGCACTGTGAGAAGTCATGGAAGGCCCTTGGTGAAGATACAGCCTCAGTTGCAATTGATGTCCCAGGATTGAAGGGGTCATGCAAAGGAGTTGAGGCTTGGCACCATGAAGAGAGCCTATGAGAGGCTATCGGTGAAGCCTAGTTACAACGGATGACAACAGTGTTTTTGGAGATGCCAGTACCATGAAATGACCACCAAAAACAGTAGCAGCCCTGCAGTACTGGCAGTTGGAGCCTAGAAGACCAGGTGTGTGCTACAAAGGGCAGAGCTGGAGAAATGACCCAAAGCCTTGGAGGAGCCTAGAAGGTAGTGAGTGGATCCCAGACATTGGATGGTTGGAGTTTGATTTTGATTGTGACTGTGCCCAGTTATTTTTCCCTCTTAAGAAAGTATTTTAGTGGAGCCCACAGAGACTTTGAATTGTAAAAAGATTTTGGATTTTAAGAGATTGGACATTTTAAAGGTACTGAAATGTATGTAAGAATTTGTGAAGACTGTGGGACTTTTAACTTGGGGATGAATAAGAAAGTAAGGGTTGAGGCTTAATATTGATGTGTTTGTGTGTCAGGTTGACAAAGGGGCCAATTGTACTGGCTGGGTTTGTGTGTCAACTTGACACAAACTGGAGTTATCACAGAGAAAGGAGCCTCTCTTGAGGAAATGCCTCCATGAGATCCAGCTGTAAGGCATTTTCTGTTATTGATCAAGGGTGGGAGGGCCCATTGTGGGTGGTGCCATCCCTGGGCTGGTAGTCTTGGGTTCCAGAAGAAAGCAAGGTGAGCAAGCCAGTAAGGAACATCCCTCCATGGCCTCTGCATCAGCTCCTGCTTCCTGTCCTGTGTGAGTCCCTGTTCTGACTTCCTTTGGTGATGAACAGCAATGTGGAAATGTAACCTAAGTAAATCCTTTCCTCCCCAACTTGCTTCTTGGTCATGATGTTCGTGCAGGAATAGAAACCCTGACAAAGACATGGCCTCAAATTTAAAAGTCCCTCCTGAGCCTGCCTTCCTAGTGCTGGAATTAAAGGTATGTAACACCCACCCTGCCCCATCTTTAATTTTTTTCAAAAAAAGATTTATTTTATGCATCTTGGTATTTTGCCTGCATGTATATATATGTATACACCTGCATGCTTGGTGTCATGGCTCCCCTTGGACTGGAGTTTCAGACAGTTGTAAGCTGCCATGTGGGTGCTGAGACCTGGGTCCTGTAGAGGAGCACCCTGTTCTAACCTCTGAACTATTTCTCCACCCCGTCATTAGTTTTTAATGTGACAATAAAAGTTAAAAAAGAATTAATATGATTTTGCCAAACAGAATGATAAATAGGAAAGAGTAAGGGAGATTAAATCAAGTGAAGACTCAATGGCAGAAGTGGACAGATTCCTGTATAAGGAGCAGAATTATTTATCTTCCAAACAGGAGGACAACTACTGTCCCAACTTGACAGCTGTTGGCCCTTCTCTAGTTTCCATGGTCTTGGTCCTACCTGTGGTGGTTTGAATGAGAATGGTCCCCAAAGGCCCATATACTTGAATGCTTACTCTTCAATGATACTACATGGGAAGGATTAGGAGGTGTGACCTTGTTGGAGGAAGAATGTCACTGTGGGTGGGCTTTGAGGTTTCAAAAGTCCAAATTCAGGGCCAGCAGTCCTCAATTCCTGTTGCTTTGGGATTCAGATACAGGACTCTCAGTTATGTCTCTGTATCCTGTCAGTCTGTATACTCCCAGGTAATGACTAAACCTCTGAAACTGTAAGCCAGCCCCAATTCAATGCTTTTTAAATAAGAGTTGTTGTGGTCATGGTGTCTCTTCATAACAATCAGAACACTAAGACATTAGTTTTATTTTTAAAAGTCCAATAAGATAAAGAAATAAAGAGTTCAGTGATGCTACTATAAAATTGTCAGTGTACTCCACAACTTTAAAATTGTTTGCAATCTATTGGAGCTCTCTTTCCCTTAATAAGCAGGTCAGATTTGTCATCCATCTAAAAGTAGTCATTGCTGGGGAACATATGATGCTGGGTCTAGATCCAGCACATAAAATTAATAAAGATGTAGAAGAATGTTCAGAGACTCTTAAACCATTTTCCACCCTGTCTTACACAAGTCTTCCTTTGATGTAGATTCTGAAATATTTTCACCATCTAGTACAGTGGGTCTCAACCTGTGGGCCTCAACCCCTTTGGAGGTCACATATCAGTTATCTTCCACATCAGATATTTACATTACGATTCATAACTAACAGAATTACAGTAATGAAATAGCAATAAAATAATTTAAGGTTGGGGTCAGCACAGCATGAGGAACTGTATTAAGGGGTCGCATTAAGAAGTTTGAGAACCACTGGTCTAGTTCAGTAAATCCTTTTCTAGCTCGATTATTTGTATTTCATGGATGTATTTAACGCACAGTAACTTTCCCAGTTACCAAGTGCACATCGGGTCTGTTTTGGTTAGAATTTCTGGGCGATTGAGCCACAGGCATTATTAGCAGCACTGGGTTCAGGGCAAAGGCTCCAGTGAACCTGGAGTTCCTTGTACTCAAAGGAGGCAACAAAGAGCACAGAGCTGTGCTCTGATTTCAGGAGCGTGCAGGCACGGCTGGCCAAGGTCTTCCAAGAGACACCTCCCCAAGAGTGGGCAACCCGCACTGGCCGCTCCCACTACAAAGAGTAAACCCTCCGCAAGCCGTCACCAGGGCAACCCTGCCACCCAACACCGATGCCGTCAATACCGCGTCCAGAGCGGGCGCTTGAGGAGTGAGCGCGGCCGCTGGGCTCCCGGAGCTCCGGCACCCCCACAGCGCCCACTCAAGCTGCCTCGCCCCATAGCCGGTGGTGAGGCCTTCGCCGCCGCGCCCCAGCCGCACGCCCGCTCGCCTCCCGCACGTGCGGGCCGTGATTGTCCCCGGCAGTATCCCTCCGCGCCCCCCCACCCCGCCTCAGCTCCCCCGCCCTCCCCGGGACCCTCGCCGGCTGCGCTGCGGAAGGATCGCACGCACGCGCGCGCGCGTACATCCCCGCTGGCCGCGGAGAGCCGAGCGAGCTGCGGTGTGAGTCGGCCGTCGCCAGCCCCGCTGCCAGCGTCGCTCCGCCGCCGGCTCCTGAGCCCCGCGGCCGCGGCCGCCCGGCGCTCCCCGCTGCGGGTCCTGTCCCCGCCCGCCGCAGTTCCCCGGAGAGGGGCGGTCGGTGCCTGCGCAGAGCCGCCTCCTCCCCGCCCCCGCCCCGCCTCCGCCGCCGCCGCCGCCGCCGCCGCTGCTGCGCCTCTGCTCCTGCCGTCCCCGCTGCAGTGCGAAGGGCTCGAAGATGGCCGGTTGGCAGAGCTACGTGGATAACCTGATGTGCGATGGCTGCTGCCAGGAGGCCGCCATTGTCGGCTACTGCGACGCCAAATACGTCTGGGCAGCCACGGCCGGGGGCGTCTTCCAGAGCATCACGGTGAGGCCCGGGGGCGCCAAGCCGGCAGGTGTGCGGCGGGCCTCCGAGGAAGGGGACGCCCGCCCGCCGGCGAGGACGGGGATGCGGCTAGGGCTGAAGGGAAGGGCACCGCCGGCTGAGGAAGGGGTGCAGCCGGGGCCCTGATGCCGGCCGCTGAGCCTGGGGATGCTGCCCGAGGCCGCGCGGGGGCGGGGCGGCCGGACTCTTCGCCCCGGCGGCGCCCCGGCTTGCGGCTGCCAGGGTGGAGGAGGGGACGTCTCCCCGGGAGGCCCCTCGGCGTTCGGGGAGCCCTGCGGGCTGCAGTGCGGGTCCCCGGGTTTGGGCGGGGGTCCTGAGCGGCAGGCTGGCCCTGGCTCTGCCTCTGTGGTGAGCGCGGGATGTGGGAGGCGGCAGTGGCCAGGTCCCGAGAATTAATGGAGTGACTTTGCGTAGGCTAGCGGGTGTCCAGGCCTCCCGGGCTGGAGAGAAAGGTACGCGGACCACGTAGGTGAAATCGTGAATCTTACTTAGCTTGTGGCTCTATAGTTTTTTTTTTTTTTTCCTTCTCCAAGATGGCGAACTGCCATTGATTTCTCTTCTCCACCTATAGAGATTCATCGATATACTGTTATCCCCAGTTACGCAACATAGCTCTAAAAAGGGGATGGTTTAAGGGTGATTTAAAAAAAATCTGGGGAGTCGCTGGAGGGGGGAAGGGTGACACTTGTCCAAGTCACTCCCTCTTTAGTGATGGTAGTAAAAGAACTAATACCGATTTATGCTTCTCCTTGCCTCATTTTCATGTGACTTGATGGCTTTTGACTCGGTTGCCACACGTTGGGAGAATCAGCCTCCAGCACTTCTTATTGTTATGCTCGTTCTATATAATGCTCTTCTTTTAAGATTTTGACACGAGTATCAAGTACATGACCATTCCCTTAATTTCTTAGCTCCCCACTCCCTCTCCTTCCCCATCGCATAGCACAATTCAAGTCCCCTATCACAGGTGCTCAGCGTTTTACTACTTAAGGTGGGATTACATATTAGTGTAGATTCAGTAATAGGAGTGCTTTAAGATCTCCTGTCCCCATGTGGGACCACAATTCCTATAGTGAATTGACATTTGGTGATTAACTTTTTTTCTGCAGTCTTGTCTTTGTGTGTGAGTTCCCGCTGTCTGGCTTAAGAAGATTGCGGGAGTATGCTTGGAAATGGCTGGGGCCTGCTATGACTCTGCAGTTCTGATGGGGGCGACGCCTTCCTTCTTATTCAGGGAATGTTAGAATGAACAGATTCTCTTTTCCGGTTCTGGTGCCTACCTCACTTTCTTTACCAATGCCCCTCCATTTTCTCTCTGATTTTACTGTTGCTTACTGCAGTGCTGTAGACAGAATCCACTCTGCATTTGTCCAGAAGAAGAGCTGGTTATTGAATGGAAGGGCAAGGCAAGTTGGAGAGGAAAGAGTGGTGGCTAGAAAATAGGAGGGAAATACGAATTTGGAAATGTCCTACAGTCTCTGGTGATTGAGGTTCATACTACCAGGGACATTTCAAGCTGCTGAAAACAGAGAAGCCAGCAGGTTTATCTGGGTCGACTTTTACTCAACTTTAAATTTGATGCAACATGACTAATGTGGCTGAATAGAAGCAAGCTGTTGTAAGAGCTTATAGCTGAATCTTTACAATTACATAAGCACCTTCAAGTAGCACCTGACTTGATATAGTTTATAAATAACTCATTTTCAGTTTGCATCCAGTGTCAACGGCCAACTATTTAGGGAGACTCTTGTATGGTTGGTATACACTAGCTTTTACTTAGCAGACATCACTGTTAATTGCAAAAGCAAACTAATGTGTAAATCATGTAACCATGTAGGAATAGGTAATAATAAAAATAGTTATCTTGATTTTTATATCAGTACACAGTTTGTTGTATCAAATTCTGATTAACTGTAATTTTTTCTTCTTTGTTTTGGGTGGCCAGCCAGTAGAAATAGATATGATTGTAGGAAAAGACCGGGAAGGTTTCTTTACCAACGGTTTGACTCTTGGAGCAAAGAAGTGCTCTGTGATCAGAGATAGTCTATACGTTGACGGTGACTGCACAATGGATATCCGGACAAAGAGTCAAGGCGGGGAGCCAACTTACAATGTTGCTGTTGGCAGAGCTGGGAGAGGTAAGCAGTCTGGTTTTTTTGTGCCTAAAAGTTGAATGCCATATTACAGCTTGGGTTTCTTTAATGGTTTAAATTGAAAATTAGTTCCTAATGGCTCTTAAGGTAGTTTTTGTGAACTGCTCAGCACTGAAGGGTGGCAACGCTTTCTGCATGCCTACTTTAGAGCGGTGCATATGCAGCACCACTGACTACTCTAAATTACGTCAGCTTTGGTAAACTTATCAATGAAAAGGTGCCTCAGTCCAGCGTGGCACGATGCTGTGGTGTATGAGTGTTAAATGGTTCCAGGTACTCAGTTATGTTTGTGTCTGTTAGTCTCTGCTTGCAGACCCTTATGTTTGCTTAGATTTGAAATCATTTCCCTGCTCATCATACAAAAAAGAAAAGAAAGAAAAAGATCCCATTGTGATCATACGTATTTTTCTGCCAGGAACATTTCTGAAGAAGAGAGAAATAGACCCGAGTTTCAGTGTACATGTTCCGTTTACTAAAATACAAAGAATGAGATTTCAATTTGAAAAGTAGGAAACTACACGCAGTTGAAGTACTTGGCTCACAAACTCTGGTACCAGTTTCCAGACTTGGTAATAAAAACCCTGGTTTCAATACAGCATAAGGAAATCTAATATTTCATAGAGAACCTTCGACATTGACATTTACTCTGCTATCTCACTGACACAAATACATCTATGGATTAACTTGTATAACTGCCTCATTTGGCAAATTAGCACAAGCTACAGTGTAAAAATACACAAGCTTACAGTGAATTATAATTTAATGCTGTGGGTGTCTGAGGTAAACAAGATAACTTTAAAACAGACAAATCTTAAGTTTTTGCTGCTTCCAGATACTTAAGATGCTAAGGTTGGGGGGAAAATGCATCCGCAGAAGAGTTAGAACGATGGCTTAGTGCATAATAGCCATGATAGGATCCATTCCCAGCACCCACACTGCAGCTCACAACTGTGTAGCTACAGTCCCAGGGGCTCTGATGCCCTCTTCTGGCCTCCAGGGCTACCAGGCACGCATGCAGTATATAGAAATGTATTACAAAAACACGAAGATGCATTTTTTAACAACACTTGAAGCCAAATGAAATGAATATTTTTTTTAGCCACAGAACACTGCTGCCATCTAGTGGCAGTGAGTATATTTGACACACCTGTACACATAGTTGGGTTCAGTACAAGGCAGATTAGGTGCTAGAAATAGTAAACAGGTGTTGTGATTTTTAGACTGGAAACAATTAGTAAAGTAAATAGCTATATAAGACAAATACCACTAGTGTAGAGTTTTCTGACTGGAAGTAACATTTAAATTTGGTTTTCATTTTCCTCTGGAAGTAATAGACATGTCAACTCATTTATAGTCACACATGTAAGCTTGTATTTATCAATCACCTTGCATTTGGGGAGAGTTTGTAAATGAAAAATATGGAAGTTTTTAAAGTATATTGTGGGAGACAATAGTGTGGTATCAACCAGACTATTTTTTCCCCAGGATGCAAGGTAAACGATCACTTCCCCCTAGCTCTCTACAGATCCCTTTATAGAATATAGCTGTCGGACAGTGGGGTTTCCTGTGTGCAGCCATAGTGTGCTGCTTTTAGTATATTTACTAGCCTGAAGGCTCTCCATTCTGGGGACATATGGATTTCAGTGTTTAACAGTTCATGGAAAACTAACTTAATGTTAACTTATTAATCTATCTGCTTAAACTTATGTGATTTCTTGATTAACACTTCTTTTGAAACACTTTTCTCCTTTTTCTTTCAGTCTTGGTCTTTGTAATGGGAAAAGAAGGGGTCCATGGAGGCGGATTGAATAAGAAGGCATACTCAATGGCAAAGTACTTGAGAGACTCTGGGTTCTAGCTGCTAGGCAGGCTGTTACGTATTAGGGGAAAATTGCTCTTAAATTTTCCTAGCTGTAAGCTTAAGTCTTAATTCTGGAAATTTTATTAGCAATGCAGGGTGATGGGATATGAACCTGTGTCTCCTTTGTATCCCTCTGTTGGTGGGGAAAGGTGTCTTTCTTTCTGCCCCTTCCCCTTAAATAATTCTGTTCATTTTTGTTTTGTTTCCTTGTGTACTCCAGCATTGGTTATAGTCATGGGAAAGGAAGTGTCCACGCAGGCACAATTAACAAGAAAACATATGAACTCGCTTTATACCTGAAGAGGTCTGATGTGTAAGCAGCCTCTCCCCATCTACCTACCAACTGTCTTCATTACCACCCTAATTACGGTCACAGTGCTACCAGACTGTAGGTGGTAGCTAGTTTTTCCTTCCTTATTTTCTAATGTCATGATTCCCAAAGGGTCATTTGTATGTTAAGTACTGTGTGTAACCAACCCTTATCTGGCATCATAATTGCAGCACAATAATGATTTGCATGATATCTTGAAATTGGGGGAAGGGGGCATGCCAAGTTGGGCATCACTTCGTCTTAGCAATTAGTGGAATACTGATTACTAAAATAAGTTACTGTTAAGCAAGGCGCCCGCCCGCCGGTGTACAGTCCCTGCCTGATCCGTCTCCAGCACCTCGGGCATTCACTGGCTCACTTAGTCTTCCTTTCGTAGCGCACGGCTGGTAGGAGGAAGTGCACGCATCCGTACTTCACACTCCTCATCCCTCCCTTCCAACATGGGGCGTTTGCTTTGCTTCCCTTCTCCTTTGTGCAGTGCCTGGTTTATTTCACCTAATTAATACCTCCTCTGTTGATGAGCTATTGAGAGTTGCAGTGATTTACTTGTAATACGATGAGCGCACTGGGGACAGACTATTTGTAGTGTCTATAGGACTTGAAGCGTGCAACTTCAGGAGCAAAGGCACTTCCTCCCATGACCTTACTACAGTAACCATACCGATCAAATTCCCAGGGACATTCTGTCATCGCAGTAGCTCAGACTTGTCTTTTCTTTGCACACCAGCTGTACTCTTGAGTAAAATGTAAAAGGCTGCCATTGTGGATATTAGGTATCCCAACATAACCATCTGGAGTGTGTCCAGTTTATTTTTCATAGGACCAATTTTTATTTGCAGCTTACGTTTTTATATGAAGTTGCATTATTGTGGACTTGGCTGTCTTGTGATGTATTTTTTTCATATGTATCCTGTGCCATACTATTGTTAAAATGAACTGTTGCTATTGTGAGATGGATTTTCTTTCGAATGGCACTACTTTAGGGACATTCTAGTATTTGCTTCTATTGTTTGGGCATTGTGGATAATGTACAGATTTAAAAACAAATCTTGTTGCTGATTTGTCCATTTCTTTCCCTGCACTTTGTTACATCTGGGATACAGTCTAACTCATCTGATTTAATATGCATTTAAAAAAATGCCATAACTATTAAACACCTTGTTTACAGACAGATGAAATAAATTTATTCCAACCAAATACTCTATTGGACTCCTGTTTTTATTATAAATTATAATTTTTTGGCTTTGTTGATATTGTTGATTTTGGAGGGTGGAGGGCAGGTGTTTGCTGTGTAGTCCTTGTTGGCCTTTAATGCAAAATACTTTTGCCTAAGCCTTCGTAGGCAGCTGTGGCTGACAGGAACTGTGAGGAAAAGACCAAACTCACCTGCAAGCATATGAAAGCACCTATAAATTTCTTTTCACTACGCTTTGGTCCCCTAAATGTTGCTTTTGTGCCTTCATTCTATGATCGTCCTCAGACTTAATCTGAAGAAAACTAACCTGCTATGGAATGAATGTTATGTTGGTCTCTTGTTGAGAACTCAACCTCATAAGCACTAAGAGGCCCCAGTGGCAAGAAGAGTTTCTGTGGCCTCCCTTAGGGAGGCTCTTCTGGACTGAAGGCTCAGTGACTGTGGATTTGTAGTCTGCTGGCAGCCTGATGTCAGCCAGTGAGTCTCATAAACGACCAGAAACCACTTCTGAGTCAGCACTCAGGAGAATCTGATGCTAATGCATTTTCTAGTTTTCAGAGTAATGTGTTGCTGGGCAGTGGTGGCACACGCCTGTGATCCCAGCACTTGGGAGGCAGAGGCAGGCAGATTTCTGAGTTCAAGAAACCCTGTCTTGAAAAAACAAAACAAAAACCAGAGTAATGTGTTGACCACAGCTAAATATTTTAATCTTAGAGTCTCTTAAATAAATTCGAGATTTTTTTTTTTTGATTTGTTTTTTTCCAGACAGGGTTTCTCTGTGTAGCCCTGGAAGTCCTGGAACTCACTCTGTAGACCAGACTGGCCTCTAACTCAGAAATCCGTCTGCCTCTGTCTTCCAGAGTGCTGGGATTACAGGCATGCGCTACCCCTGCCTGGCTCAAATAAATGCAAGATTATTGAGACAAACCATTACTGCAAGTTATTAAGCAGAAACATAGCAAATGGTGATCAGGTTATTCTATGTGAAACTGAGGAGCTGGTAACAGTAGACATGGACTCAAGACACCTTAGAGGTGGGGAGTCCAAAGGCCAGAAAAATCAATGTTTAGGAATAACCTGTGTGGTTTATATTAATTGATCTGCATACTACCCTTGAGAAAGATTGGTCTAGGGAACAAGAATTAACCTTTTCCATACTTAAAATATGCTGCACATAATGAATCTTTCTTTTTCAAATTCTTAGGCAGTAATTATGACTTAAATTTATTTATAAGATTAAAATATTTATAAGATAGAAATCTGGGTCTGCTTTGGTTCATTAAGATACCCAAAGACCTGGTATTAGTCTTTGTCAGGAAAAAAGGTGGGCAAATGAAAATTTAGAGATAAGGTGATGATTTGAGGTTTTTGAGTAATTACTCCCACATGAGTTGTAGTAAACCAAATTGTGAAACCCTTAACAGATACCTGTAAATTGCAATGTTTGTTGAACATGTAGTAGAGGGTGATGTCACACTGAAATAGCAAAAGGTTAAGTCATTAACCTGCTCACAATTTCAAAAGAAAATATACTTAGGGAAATGTATGTGGAGTGGTACGTGTGTGTGTGTGTGTGTGTGTGTGTGTGTGTGTGCCTATATTGTGTATATCGTTCTGAGATTTAGCATAAAGAAATGAAGCTATACAAATTTGTGTCTCAAAATGCCCATCACACTTAACAATAATCAAATTTCAAAACATAAGGTTGAATATGTACCCTGAACAGAATAGCAGAATAGTTATAAAAGAATGACAAGGTCTAGATGGACATAGTGTGTGTGTGTGTGTGTGTGTGTGTGTGTGTGTGTGTTTGTATTACACTTATACTGTGAAGGCAGAAAGTCTAGGTACACGTATCCTTGGATTAAGTTTCCAGGTGACTATCTCGATTTCTGGTATTCCATGTTTATTATTAGAATTTTAAATGAGAATCGTTTGTTTTTTGTTTTTTCTAAACAGGGTTTCTCTGTGTAGCCCTGGCTGTCCTAGAACCCATTCTGTAGACCAGGCTGGCCTTGAACTCAGAAATCTACCTGCCTCTGCCTCCCAAGTGCTGGGATTAAAGGTATGGGCCACCACTACCCAACATAGACTCTTAAATAGAAAGTGGATTTTAATTTTATTTACTGCCATATTTTAAGAGCTTAAAACTGATAGGAGCAGATGCAGAGACCCATTGCCAAAAACTAGGCAGAGCCAGAGGAATCCCACACAAGGAGGTTGTGGGTTCTAGGACACCATTAGAACACAGCCCACAGAACCAACTAAGCAGAGCTCATAGGGGCTCTCAGAGACTGAACCACAGTCACAGACCCTGTATGGGTCTGAACTAGGTCCTCTACATATATTTTATGGTTTGTATAGGTCGATGTTCTTACGGATAGTCAATGGAAGGAGGGGCTGTCTCTGACTCTCTAGCCTGCTCTTGGGATCCTTTTCCTCCCGCTGGGTTGCCTTGTCCAGCTTTGATATGAGGATAAGTGCGTAGTTTTATTGTAACTTGCTTGTAATGCTGTGTTTGACATCCCTGGGAGGCCTGCACTTCTTTGGAAGGGAAATGGAGGAGTGGATCTGGGGAAGGTGGGAGGTAGTGGGAAGGGCTGGGAGGAGTGAGGGAGGGAAACTGCAGTAGTAATGTAATGTATGAAAGACAAAAAGGGAAAAAGAAAGAAAAAGCTTAATAGCTGTCAGCCATGTAACTGTAGATTTTAAGTGAATATTGAAAGCAACCCAGTCCTAGCCAGTACTTTCCAAAAGATAATCCAGAACTACTACTAACTTAAATGTAAACACACCAGGTCTATGTTCTCAACTATGGTTTACAGACTAAAGGCACAAATCTAATATATAGTATGGACATGGTGACTTTAAACTTTTCTCTTTTAACATACTCCAATTTAGGTGTGATTTCTTTATTCTAACAGCTATTTACTGTGAGTTTATTAGTAGACAGTGAGCATTGTGTTTTGTAATATTCCTTTTTATCTTAGGTTAAATGAAACAATGCAAATGATCTAACTGGTTTAAAAGTTAGGCTGGGGTCTAGAGAGATAGCTCAATAGTTCATAGCACTTCCAGAGGACCTGGATTCAAATCTCAGCAACCACATGCACGCTTACAACCGCCTGTGACTTCAGTTCCAAGGAATCCAACGCCCTTTTCTGGCCTCCCCAGGTGTTATACGCACAGGGTGCACAGATGCAGGCAAAACACCATGCACATTAAAAAAAGGTTCATCACATTTTAACTTCTATGTAATTACTGTAGTAAATGTTTTTCTGGCCTCTGCTTTATTTTAATCGAGTAGAACAATGCTGTCATTAGTGTATGTTGAACAGAACCTTTTACTTTTCAAACTAGAAGTGATATTTTGTATTTTCATATCTATACAAATTTTACAGTTTACAAGATAGTACAGTGCTGCCATTGCTTTGTCTATGTCATAATCTTATGACTTTCATTACTTGTATTTTCCTTAATATCCTAAATTTTCTAATGTTGGTATACTATTTTATGACAAGGTAGTTTATAGAATGAAAAAATATAATTTGAAAAAACATAAGTATAGGAATTTGATCTAATTTTATTAGCATTTCCCATATTTAAAATATTTCTAGTAAAAGCATCAATAAAAGAACTTTTCTAAAACTTAATTTAAATTTCCCTTTTAAAAAAGATTATTTTATGTATATGACCACACTGTCGCTCTCTTCAGACCCACCAGTAGAGGGCATCTGATCCCATTATAAATTGTTGTGAACCACCATGTGGTTGCTGGGAATTAAACTCAGGACCTCTAGAAGAGCAGTCAGTGCTCTTAACTGATGAATCATCCAACCCCAAAACCTAATTTAAAATTCTAAGGGCTTGAATATTTAAGCAGTTTCTCAAGATAATGTCTACTTAGGTTAGCTGTGACACTTCATGTTGTCAGTTGGCAAAGGCAGAAGGATTGCATTATGTCTACAGTTCTCCACAAGGAGACCAAAGTTCTGGGGTAGTTGCTGTCCAGTAGTAGTTGAAAGGGGTTACCAGGAAATCACCACAGCTCAGTCTTCCTTTTTTTTTTTTTTTTTTTTTTTTTTGTCTAAGATCCATTCTTTTATTTTCTTACTTTTTTTTTTAATTTTTTAAAAAATTTTATTCGATATATTTTATTTACATTTCAAATGATTTCCCCTTTTCTGGTCCCCCACTCCCCGAAAGTCACATAAGCCCCCTTCCCTCCCTCTGTCCTCCCATCCATCCCTTCCCACTTCCCTGTTCTGGTTTTGTCTTATACTGCTACACTGAGTCTTTCCAGAACTAGGGGCCACTCCTCCGTTCTTCTTGTACCTCATTTGATGTGTGGATTATGTTTTGGGTATTCCAGTTTTCCAGGCTAATATCGACTTATTAGTGAGTGTATACCATGATTGATCTTTTGAGACTGGGTTACCTCACTTAGTATGATGTTCTCCAGCTCCATCCATTTGCCTAAGAATTTCATGAATTCATTGTTTCTAATGGCTGAATAGTACTCCATTGTGTAGATATACCACATTTTTTGCATCCACTCTTCTGTTGAGGGATACCTGGGTTCTTTCCAGCTTCTGGCAATTATAAATAGGGCTGCTATGAACATAGTAGAGCATGTATCCTTATTACATGGTGGGGAATCCTCTGGGTATATGCCCAGGAGTGGTATAGCAGCATCTTCTGGAAGTGAGGTGCCCAGTTTTCGGAGGAACCGCCAGACTGATTTCCAGAGTGGTTGTACCAATTTGCAACCCCACCAGCAGTGGAGGAGTGTTCCTCTTTCTCCACACCCTCTCCAACACCTGCTGTCTCCTGAGTTTTTAATCTTATCCATTCTGACTGGTGTAAGAGCCTCACTGTAGTAGTGTCTGTCAAACTACCAGCAAATGGTATGCATGAGGAGTTGTGGATAATTGATCTTGTCCAGGCTGGACATGAAATCCTGTCACCTTTGTCACCAACATAATCTTCACTGGATTAAGACCTGGAATTACTTTGGTCTTGAAACCTGTTAGCCTCTGTACATTTTTCTGTCCCATTCTATGAATCAGTTTTCAGACTGCCAGAAGGATATTTGTATAAAACTTGTACATTAAGCGCAAATCTCTTTTTAACAGAGATCTCAAAATTTGAATCTAAGTTCAATTTTTCAGAGTAAAACTTACTTTGAGACAAGGCCTCACATGTACTCTTGCCGGGTAGCCTGCCTCTGTCTTGTGGCATGCCCAGCTAGCTTTCTGTATTGTGACTTAGTGACTGGTGTGAGGCACACTGTCCAAGAAAGAAATGGTGCCTGCTTCTGCAGACCTGGTCATGCATGGCTCTGGAGATTGTAGGGGAGATCACACCACTGAAGGAAATCATACCTCGTTCAACACTGCTGATTGCCAATAGTCCCTCAGGAAGGGGTGGGGCTCCACAGTCCCTCTCCCCAGTCCATAATAAACTGTGGCAGGGCCAGTCCTGTGCAAATGAACCACAGCAGCAGTGAGTTCCTGACTGACAGCTATGTCATATGCAGGAGTCATCTTTTTGCTTTGATTCTCTCATTCTGCTGCTTTTAAGCCCCCTCTTTGCACACGCTCTTCCAGGATGGTCTCTCAGCCTTGAAGAAAGTGGCCATAGCTGCTCCAGTTAGAACTGAGCACACCATTGTCATGCATTCTCAGCATTTTGGCATTTAATGGGTTTCTTCATTAATCTCTGTCCTCTGCTCTCAAGTTTCTCTAATGAAGGCTGGGCACCAACAATATATAGGTAGAAACATGAGTATAAGCCAATTTAACATGACAGTTTAGTAAAACAATAGTTGTAGGATCTCTCCAGCCATGGACTCTTGACCACGTTTACAAAACCAGGTACAATTTCCTTCTTGTAGGCCTCAGATCAACAGTTGGTATCCCCATAGCAATCGGCACTATTTGCTAAGTGGAGACGTCTTGCCTAGCAAGTCATTATGACAGCTCTCAGGATTCAGAACTAACACAATTAATGATTTCTCCCAGTAGCCTGTGCAACACCTTCTGGCACTGTGACAGAATCTTCCACCTCTGCTCCAGCCTCATTTCCACAGTGATCAGAGAATGTGCTATCTCCAGCAATAGTCTTAATTAGGTTCAAGTGGGCAACCAGGATCAATATCAATGACCTTAAAGTGAATTGTTTGAATTCCCCCATCACCACCATTCAACAATTCATAGGAAGTATCCTATACCCAGCACTGAGATGTTTGTTTAATATTCCATGGCTTTGGGGAGGAACATTACCCATCCATAGAGGATACCTATGACCTAACTTTTTTTGTTCCAATAAGCTTATAAAACAAATAAACATGGTTTCCTATATATCCTTAGTTTTGGTTATCCTTTCCTCCTCCACCCCCTTTTCCCTATTCTCCCATCCCCTTGCTTCCTGTTCAGACCTTCTTATCCCTAGGATCCCCCCCCCCACTTTTTAACTTAATGCCCACTGTGTTCAGAACGCACACGCCCCCCCCCCCCCCCCCACACACACACACACCATCCCACATACCTTCATTTCTTTCTGGCCTTACCAGTACTCTGTGTTAAGCACAGTGTTAAGCTCTAAAACTGTTAAGCTAGTATCAGCATATAAGGGAGAAGATGCAGTGTGTGTCTTTCTTGACTGGGTTAACTCACTCAGTATACTATTTCCCAGATCTATCTTTCAGTTTTTCCTGAAACTTTAGTAATTTTATTCTTTACCATTGGTTAGAATTCCACTGTATGTATGTATCACATTTTCATTATCCATCCTTATCCACTGACATTTAGGCTGGTTCCATTTCCTGAATATTGTGAATAGAGCTGCAATAACCATGAAGTCCGCATACCTCCTGTAGGGTGGCATCCTGGGGTATGTGTCCAGCTGGCCCCTCCAGCACCCTTCTAGTCCCAGGTGTTTGAGACACTGACACTGATCCCCCTAGTGGTTGCCTCAGTTTACATTCCCACACACAGTGAATAGGTTTTCCTTCCCCACAACATTGCCAGCATTTGGAATCACTTGCCCTTGACAAAAGCCATTCGGGTTTGAGTAAGATGTTGAACACTTGAAGGATTATTGTGTTTCTTCTTTTGAGAACTCCGTTTAGTTCCCTAGATCATTATTTTATCAGGTTATTTCTATTTTTTATTTTTTTATTTTAAGCTCTTTATATATTTATATATACACATCAAAATGCTATCAGATATCTATCTGGCTAAGATTTTTCTTTCATTCTGTAGGCTGCCTCTTCACTTTCTAACATTTTCCTTTGTTGGCTTTACTTCCTGAGCATCTGGAGTTAATCCTGTACAGAAAGTCCTCACCTATTCCTATATCGATATCCTTTAGTAGTTCAGAATTACAGATCTAACAAGCAGTCAAGTCTCTGCTATATTTAGAATTGATTTTTGTGCAAGTAAGAGATACAATGTTTAAGTTTTATTTCTGTATGTGGACACCCAGTTTTCTCAGCCCCATTTGTTGAAGATGCTGTCCTTTCTCCAATGTGTATTTGTAACATCTTTGTTTGTTAAAAAATCAGGTGGCTATAATCTCATAGCTTTATATCTGGGTTCTCGGTTTGGTCTCTTCATCTATATATATTTGTGTCAGTACCATGTTGCCTTATTACTATGGTAAATAATCTTTAAAAAGAAAAGAAAATCCCAGCACTCTGGGAGGCAGAGGCAGGCGGATTTCTGAGTTTAAGGCCAGCCTGGTCTACAGAGTGAGTTCCAGGACAGCCAGTGCTATACAGAGAAACCCTGTCTCAACAAAACCAAATCCAAAAAACCAAAAACCAAACAAACAAACAAAAAAAAAGAGCTGGCGGTGGTAGTGAAGGTCTTTAATCCTAGCACTTAGGAGATATAGAGGTAGGAGGATCTCTGAATTTGAGACCAGCCTGGTCTACAGAATGAGTTCCAGGACAGCCATGGCTACACAGAGAAACGTTGGCTCAAGAAACCAAACCAAACAAACAAACAAAAAACTCAACAAAGAAACAAACTGAATATAAAATTTTTAAAGAGAAACAATTAAAAATTAAAATTTCTTTTACTAGTGTTATATTTCTCTTAAAATATAGTATTTAAAAAAGTTAATGAAATGCTCATACACCTGATATACTTATTCTATTACATGATTTTATTCAATTTTCCATGTCACTGAATGCACCTTCTGTAAAGAATGTATCACAATTTACAACAAAATACCCTAATCTACACTATTGAGGAGACGATTTTGGCTATAGTGTTAACTTGGTGGATAAGCCTAACTGCTTCTAAGCAATTGGTGAGTAACCTTGTATCAAATCCTAAGGTGATGTATGATCTCCATCATTCTCCTTTATAGCACCCTGCATATAAGGCTAATGTAAGAGTTCATCAGAACAAATACTTTGTGACTTTTAAAGTGGAAAACATTTATTAACATTGAAGCTGTCATCATACAAGGCCATATAAAAAGTCTTAGCATTCTGATTATATTTAAGTATATTTTCTACATAGTTACAGTGTTATATAATTTTACTTTTCATAATACATTGCCCCAATACATTAGGTCTATTAAACAAAAGCACTTATTTTCAAATCCAACACTTGAACAATTTCCTCTGCACATGGTTCAGCAGGGCTAATTAGCATAAGATGCTCTTTATGAAGAGGTATGTGATCTCAATATTAACAGTTGCTGAAATTTGGTATTTTTATGCAGCATTTTTTTTAAATCACAACATAAAAGGATACTGAAATATGGAAAGTAAGGTCCAGAGACATTTCTGTGGAATCAAACTCATAACACTATGGTGGTTTTGGAAACCTTAAAACAAAGTATTTGAAGTCTACACTAGACCTTCCCTATGAGGAAAAACTACTTGGGAATAGAAAGGAAGAAGATATTTTAGTTGCTCTGTGGACTATGAAGAAAAATCCTAAACTGTGTGTTGCCACTCATTAATCATGATAGAGGGACTATCAGAAGAGACATGTGCCAACCCAAAAACACTAGGCAACTTTATGAAAATGAGAGTTGTTTTAGCTCATGCTAGATGACCAGAGCAGACTTCATGAGTAAGACAACATTTGCATACTGTGATCTAGGTCTTCGTTTCAAGCTATACTGAGGATTTTTAAAGTGTCTTGGCTACATTTTGTCATCCCCAGAGAGCTAATTTGATGCCTGAGTTACAGCACCAGTCTGTTACATGTTAGTGAAGAGGCTGTATACTATTGAAGATAAGTATCAGAGGTCAAATAGCCTGTTTCTGGAACTTGATTACACTAGAAAACTAAAAAATAAGTTATTTCTACAGAACTTCTAAAGGGAGCAGAAAAAAAAATTCAATCATATACCTCAATAAACATTTTAAGGGAAAGAAACCAGCCACCTGAAAGTCACACGGCATTTGCTATGTTGTAGTCCTGCTCACCGTTAGACTGCAGCTGGACCACAACACTGTGGTCAGTAATTTCATTGTCTGCGTCACTGCTGTCGGTCTCTTCATTGTCGTCGTCCTCGTAGTCTGAAGACTCTGTCACGTTCTGATGTGAGTGGGATTCTGACAGAGACCCAAATGACTGGGTCCTGGCAGAAGCTGGGGGCGGAAGTAAGGGGGTGTGCTCTGACACTTGGTTTTCTTCCTGACTGCTGTCTGTGTCAGAGTCCGAGTCACCTTGGGAAGGAACAACCTTTTGTTTGCAGACTGGACAGGTCTTTTTGGTTTTAGTTAGCCAGGGATCTACACACTTGCAATGATAAGCTGTTGAAGCAAAATATACATCTTCAGTACAACAATTCTGTTAAAAGCACTTATTTTCAATACAATGCTTGATTTGATTCAGCAGGGTATAAGATGGTCTTTATGAAGAAATCTATGATCTCAATTTTAACAGGTGCTGAAATTAGGTATTTTATGCAATATTTTCTTTTTATCACAATACAAAAGGATGACACTGATACATGGAAACTAAGATCCATAGATCTTGAGTAGGCATAACACTATTGTATGAGGAGACTATTACATTTAATTTCTTGCTATGTTTATTTAGTATAGTGATCTGTTCACATTGTGTATGCATATGAGAAGTTAGTGCATATTTTTATAGAATCACATCCATCCTTTTATACGGAACCCAAAATTGAATTATATGCAAGTTCAAAGCACTGTGTGAGTGCTCATACCATGAGAACAGGGAAGGATCCTGAGCTTGTCTCCGTCTTCATATTCCTCCAGACAGATAGCACACACATCATACTCATCTCCTGTAACAGAAGACTGTAAATAACAATATGCCACAGATGCTTGACAGACTTTTATTTTAAATGCTTTTTAATCATCTCTAAATGATGCTTTTGGTTTTCTATCTGAATCAAAGAGCTACTGCAAGTTCAAGGACATGAAGTTTTAAGTAATTAGCCTTTTACTCAACTCAGGAAATTAAAAATAGATGTCAGAGTTGTTTACATTTATTATGTTTGTCAAAGATTTTCATAAGAATCACAGCTATATTAGTGCTTTACTTAAGCACTCAAATGTTAGTTTTGAAATGTTTTATACTACAAAACATTATTTCAGTAAACTCAAGTTTACTTTTTTGAGTCATTTTTGTGGCTGGTGAAAGGCCTGAGGAGGAATGCCAAGTAGGAGTTCTAACCCCTGACTACATCCCTACCCACCACACACACACACACACAAGCATGTTAGAACATTCAAATACTTATGTTAAATAAAAATAGATTTAAAATGAAGACACCTGGCTTCAAATAACTAATATGTACCAATTCCGTGGTGTTATACGGTTGAGATGTAAACAATTGACCAGGGAAATAGGTATTTACTAAGTGCCTACTGATCAGTAAAGGCATTGCACCTGTGTCCTATTCTTGTCTATTGCCTTATACTATCTGGTTTCCTTAATTCATACCTCTTCTAGGATTCAAAGGATAAGTTTTTAAAGGAAGCAAAGCAGTATTCTTTTAAATATAGCTGCTTTTGGGGGGTAGATTTAAAAATACTTATATTAATGACTGTTTTAGTTTAGCCCAAAAAGTTACTTTAGAAAAATAACTTTTAGGAGACAAAAGAGGGTTTCATCACCTGACCAACACAGGGAGAACAACTTTGGAAGGTATTAGAAATAAAGCAGCTATCTGGGGAGATAGTCTGGATGGGTACCATACAGAAGAGGGAATAATAGCTTTTTCCAAACAAGTCATTCAGTATCTTCTAGTCACTTAGACAGTGTAAGAGGAATCCAAAATAGAAAGCTTTAAAGAAAATTAGTGGTTTTGTTTTACTAGTACCTTGATTTTGCTTACTGTATTGTCACTACCAAATACTCTCTAACAAATACATGTATATACATGTCAGACTCTCATGTGGAGTGTGGTCAGACAGATCTTAACCAGAAATATTAAAGAGCTCTAACATATTTATGATGAACTATAATTATACAGATTAATCACTAACCTAGATTTTGAGGGTTGAGTTTGAATACATTAAGCAGTTAAATCACAACTGGTGCTATCACAACATATCAAACATTTAGTCTCATTACCTGGTAATATGCCCATTAGAAACCATGTGGTTAACAGGGATCAAAGTAGGTATGGAAAATGGCTTGGGTTTTTCATATGAATTCAGGGTGATTATAAGAGTCCTTATATAGAACTATAAGACATAAATTTATAGTGCTTTAAGCTATTATGCTTGTCATAATTTATAACCCAAGAAACTAATAAAGGTAGTTGTGATCTGGGTCATCTTTAAATGTGTAGATTTGTTAGTTTAGAGTCATTGCGTTTTCATGTCCTGTGAATAGTTTCAAGTACTGACTTCATACTGATCTTATACTTTTTGTTACAATATTTACTTTACATAAGACTCAAAGATATAGTTTGTGACTGTGGACCAGAATAACCCCTAGTATTCTGTATGTTCTGTTGAAAGTCCTTGTAGTCCTGGACTAGTTCTGAAATAGTGAAACACACTGTCTTATCTCATCTTTTAAGTTTATTTATTCTCTATATAGTCTTTTATAAGACATAAATTATGTTTCTGTTTTTCAGAGTCAAAACTAAAAATTGTCAAGATGCATATGTGTTGAGGGTGTTTTGTGTACTCCATAGAGATAATGCAAAAGCAGAGTACATGACATTTGTCACACACATCTAGAACTCATCCTGGTAAAACTAGAATGATGTACATACTGGCTTATCACAGGGAACACCGAAGGTCATGTCCATCAGACAAACCACTTTACACCGAGATAGTATTGGTGTTCACTGAAGCTACTTGGGGAAGTCACACAATTTACATATTTAGCATCCACTGGCTGAAAGTAAGATTTTATAATTGAATGGGTTGAATGCATTAGAAACATGGAAAAGCTGCACTTTCACCTCATGCCTCATCCCTAGTTAAAATGTGGTTAAAAACAGGGTCGGGGAGACAATGAGAAAGAAGGATGGACAGACATTTTTGTAAGTAAAAAGTAAATGATGGCAAAAGGAATTATGAAACCTAAAACAATTAGTAACTAGGTTAAAGTAGTAGAAATTATAAAAAAAAATGTTCTATAATTTAGAGTAATTAAAATGCTATGTTGTTCTTTTCTAACCTCTGTGATAAAAAAATCTCTCTTCTACATGTGTTATCTTGGAAAATAACAACTTTTTAGCTACGGTGGTTAGGAGCCTGGTAACTTAAATAAGAGAAGATTTCATTTTATGTAAGACTTTATTTAAGGAGTTGTTTTGTGTTAGTAATTTTTACTATCTTTTTTTTTTTTTTTTTGGAGTCTTGTTACATGGCTCTGTTAAGCATTTTTCTTTTTTTCTTTTTCCCCTGTTGTGGATATGTGCATGTGTCCTTGAGATTGGGTCTCATTTAGCCAGGGTAGCCTCCAAATTGCTATGTGTCCACAGTTGTCCCTCAACTCCTCATCCTCCTGTTTCCACCTCCAAAGTGCTGGGACTACAGACAGAAGACACCATGCCCATCTAGCATTTTCATACATCTATTTATAACCCCCCCTGCCCCTGCAACATAGGTACCCTTGGTCACATTTACACATTAAATATGATGTATAATGGGAAGGTTAAGTAACTATAAGACCTCATGCACACAACATATGGGGGAATGAAGTGGAAATTGGAGACTAGTATCTTTGGAAACTCAGTTGTGTCATGTGATGCTTTTTTGGAAACTGTCTTATGAGAGAATGTTTTGCTGAGAACAGACACGTGGTATTTTTCTGGAAGCTTCTGGGGAAAGGGCATGTTTTGTTAGAGTGGGCACTTGAGAGTGCACGTGATGACTGGAAAGGGGGCAGTGCTGTATGCCACAGGTCCTCTTGCTCCTCCTTGCTGGTCTTCATTGGGCTTGCTAACAATGCTGTGGTACTAGTTTGCCTCACCTTCTTTGCTGAGCATCATTAGTCTTGACTTCGTAGAGAGAAATATACCAAAGAAATTCTCTGATATTCCAGCTGCTTTTTGCCACATCTGCTGACTCAGGCTGATTGAGAGCCCCGAGGTTTCTTCTGGATCAAACTGTTGCTGATTTTGGAATAGTGTTTCCTAGTGAACCCAGCTACTATTGCTGATTTGTGTGAACTGAACTGCTGATATCCTCACAAGGAAGACTGGAATTGCCCAAAAGAACTATTTCTAAACAGGTCTACATCCCCCTTTGCCCTATTAACCTTTCTTTTCCACTACCTCTCATGAGCAGTGGACTAAAAGGGAGGTTAAAGCATTTAAGGACCCTTATTAAAATAGGTATTAAAAACTCTAACTCTACAGGAGAATCCAGACTTCCAGAATGTTCTATACTTCAAGGTCTGGTCTTTGTTGTCTTAGCCATTATATTTTATTGTCTTCTTCCCTTTTGACTCATAGTACCTAGAAATTTTTTTAGACTGTATATTTATATTAGTATGTATGTGCATATGTATATATGTATGTATGAGAACAACCTTGAGTATTGGTGTTTATTATATACCTTATTTGATACAAGATTGTTTGTTCCTGCATATACACCAGGCAAGCTGACCTGTGAGCTTCTGGGGATTCTCCAGTCTCCAACTCTTATCTTGCCAGAGGAGTAGTAGGATTAAAACTACTCATTAATGGCTTTGGGGGTAGGGAGTAGGGGTGGTGCATATTCAGACATAGGTCCTCACCCTTGCTTCCCAAGAGCTTTACCCACTGAGCTACTTCCCTAGTCCAGAAGTATTTTCAAATACCCATCTAGTAATTAGGAATTTAGAAAATTTCCTAATTAGGAATTTAAGATATAAAATACTTTCCAAAGCTGATTTCAAGACATCTAAATTTGTATATATGTTAGACTAGAGAGGTTACCAGGGTTCAAATCCCAACGCAATATGGTGGCTCAAAACCATTTATAACTCCAACATCAGGGGATGTGATACCCTCTCCTGATTTCCTCATACATGAGGTGCATGTTCTTGCATGCAGGCAAAACACACATACACATAAAACTAAAGCCTATTTTTTTAAATTGCACATGTCCTGAAATATTGGTGTTCTACTCTAGTATTTTCTTTCCTTCTTTGCAATATAAAGAAAGTTAAAAACTAGCTCTACTTCAGTACATCTAAGGCTCTTGGACAAATAATTCTTCTAAATGATTTACGCTTGTTAGATAGATTATCCTTGAGTTTAGTCAAATCTCTGTTTAAGTAAAACAAGTATAAAAAATCAAACATAAATTTCCTTCTACACTTAGGAGGCAGAGGCAAGCCTGGGCTACAGAGTGAGTTCCAGGACAGCCAGGGCTACACAGAGAAACCCTGTCTCGGAAAAAAAAATTTTTTTCCCTTCTAAAGAGTTTAGTAGTAAGAAATTGATAAAAAATACACAAAGACCTCAGTAGAAACATTCTAGCAAAGGATATGCTATCATTTTGGAACACCAAAACCTGTGTTCTAAAGGTTTGTTCCCCAGCATGGCACTACCAGGATGTGGTACCCAGGGCCCAACAGAAAGAAACTGGCCCTGTTGAATGTGTAATCCAACTCAAGACTGTAAGACATAACAAAATACTTTCCAGTAGCAATACTAGATATTGTGTCTACTGATAATCCAGATACCCAAGTGTGAAGACTTGATTATGGTGGGTTTTAAAGAAGAATTATCAAAGAGGAATTCAAATAAGGCCTTAAGTATAAACTGAATTTTAAATAGGAAAAGAGATTATTGGAACAGTAAACAAATATATAAAGCATTTTCAAATAAACACATCAAAGTCATGCAGAGTTAAGTAATAAATAGGAGTGGGAGATAAAGTTAAATGAGTATAATTGAACTAGATCGTGAGAAGATCTAAGCATCAAGATGATTGCTCTATGATAAGATGCTGAATGGCAGAGAGTGACGGGAACCTTTCAAATAGAGGAAGCAGGGGATTGAAGCTCGCTGTTACAAACCCATCACCAGAGAACCGAGAGGCAGCGGGTCTGAGCTATACGGGTGAACACAGACCAACCGACTGTCTGGCACTTTGAGGATTCAAGTAACAAAGGTTGGCTTGCAGAAACAAGAATGAAGAGAAATGATGCAATCCCCATCATCTGAAATTTTATGAACAAACACTGCTAGCAGCCTGGGGTAAGATAAAAGGTAATGTATAAAATAAAAAGTTAAAGTTTTGGTGGGCATTTAAGTGTTTTGTTTGACATTAGTAAGAGGTCACCTGAAATAAGAGCAGGAGAGAGACTGGGAGAGAGTTAGCCATATAAGCAATGCAGACTTTTGTTTTAGTCCCACCTTAGTGAGAGAACTAAATATGATGAGCCTGTCTACACTTTTGGGAGTAAATCTTACCCTTAAAGGCTGTATAACTCCTTTATTCAGAGCATATCTATAATCTGAGCAAGTGTGTGTGTTTAGTCATGGTGGTCCTTTCAGTGGGCCACTCACTACAGTACAGAGTGAGGTCCTATGACAGGGATTCACACTTTCATGGAGCTATATATAAACTTATATTTGTCCTGGAAATTGCTTGAAAATTGGGTGATACTTTTCCTACTTGTTTTCTAATATATCTATAATAGTGATGAATGCACATTCATTTACAAATGTAATTGGGAAAAAATTAATCTTGGCAACTGAAAGGAATAACCACCCTACAGGACACACTAGAGACTGTTAGATTGCAAGTTTAGGTTTATTTTTCTGCAGAAGTTAAGATCAGCTGACCTCCAGGGTTTCAAAGATTCTGTACCTATCATGGCAGTATGGTACTGGACCTGTTTACTTTCAGGTCACAGAAATCCCGTATTTGAAAAGACACAGTTTTGCCTTGCCTTCCTCATAACCGAGCAACCTGCAAAGCACAGAGACCACAGGGAAGTTAAGTGGGTTCTCACGGTCACTCCACGTGGTAGAATGGGGGCCTGTGGTTCATTCTTTCTGTTACATCATGCTGGGGGACATACTGGCCAACTAAAGAATACTGACTGCTGCTTACTCATTACTGTAACCTACTCATATTCCTCCCTTCCTATGAATGTTGTCTTAATAGAAAGCAAGAGTAATTCTGAACTCTAGAGACATGAGAGAACTGAGGAACCAGAAACAAAATATTTGTGATGCCATGGTAGTTCTAGTGTTCTGTAATTCCTAAAGAGATTGATGTCGGGAAGATAGTACATCAACATTCCTCACTGACTTCTGGATCTACTTAGATGTAAACACATGTAATGTATCCCATTGCTTTCCTTAACATTTGTAAATTAGAGGATATTTAAAATGTACATATATAAAAATATGCCACTACAACAATTTAATCTTCAATTATCAGGATTCACAATTTCAATATTTTTAAAAATCTTTGTTAGATCTAATTAAAATGTTTTCTTGAAAAAATTAAAAGCCAATACTAAAATAGTATTTTATTAAATACTACAATACCATAGCAAGTAAAAGTTTTAAAAATGTAATCACAACACTCTTATACCTAATAAAAATGAATGACAATTTCTTAACATCTAAATTTATTAATATCACTCGAAGCAAATTCAAATTTCACCAGCTACCCTAAAAATACTTTTCACAGTTGATTTGTCCTAAGCAGGGCCCACGCTCTTGGCCGCCTGCTCCGCTGCTCTGCCAGCTGCTTGCTAGCATGCTTCCCAACCACCACAGACTCTTCCCTCTACAACTCTAAGTTGCTTTGGTCATGGTATTTTCTCACAGAAACAAAAAACTAACTAAGACACCTATAGATCCATGTCAATTCATTCTTAAATTATTCATTTGGATTTTTAGAGATAGTGCTCTATAGCTGTTTCCTCTGAACTATAAAATTCCTGCAGCGAAGACTGAGACTCATAATATTCCAGAAGCTTACAAGACCTAAAAATTCATATGGCCCTTCTCAAATGTTATCTATGAAACAATAAGCAATTACAGGAGAGATGAGCCCCTCTTAGTGGAGCTATCGGCTATCTATGTGTAGCACTTCAGAGATGCAGCTGTTCTGAGTCATCACCCATGCTAGTTGTACTATACAGGGATGTGACTATTTGGAGTCACCCATACTCCTGTAAGTAACCCTAATGAATTTATCGGTTCACTAAGCTAGAGGAAGGTAGAGTTGTTTATTTGGTCTGTCATCCCAGCCCTATCCAGGGTGAATAAAGGTTTATTCATGTCTTCCCAGAAAAAGCTGCACAACCCAATTGGCAGGTGAATAGGGGTGGAGCGATGAGTTGGGGAGGAGAAGCGTGACCTATGGGATGAATGATAAAATGTAACTGCGGGTGATCAGCCTGTGGGTGGAGCATATGTGGGGGTAATGTTGATAGAGCCATTTCCCCTATGTGATATGACTGCTGTGTCTCCTTGCTACTGTGGCAATTACATGTTCCAAAGGAGAGATAAGATATAAAACCAAGGCCAAGCCATCTGAGAGCTGGCCACTTAGAGTGGCCATCTTCTGTGTAGTATGAGGTGCCATGCCTCCTTGACGAACACAGCTCACCTCCATCCCCAAACAGCCAATGGACTAAGGACTGTGTTGCAGTCCATAAAAGCCCAGATGAGATGAGACCATATGCAGTTTATTACAGATGTTGCATGGCTTGTTGTGGGCCGTGTGAGATGTAACTAAGACTCAGCTATCTGCCAGGAAGGAAGATGTCAGAGGACAAGACCATTTGCAATGGGAAAAAGTCAATACGTATTATCCTCTGATTTGGCAGGAAAGATGGAAAAAAGGAGAAAACGAGGTCAAGGTGTTGGCCTTCTGTTTCCCAGAGTTGGCAGGATACAAGGAAAAGAACACAAATTAGATCTCTGCCAAAGAGTTCTTGTTGGACTTAATCACCAAATACATCTGACCTGCTTACACTGGGGAAGATTGAATACCAGGGTCCCCTGACTATCGGTTTATGATGCTGTCTGGCATGGGCACAGAAGGAAAGTGCCATGGAAGTGGAGACATGGTATTAGAACCACCCATCCATCCTTGAGACAAAGACTGGATAATCTGAGATAATGGAGAAAAAGTCAGTTTCTGAGGAACTGGCCCATACAAGCCATTAGGGGCACATACTGTTGATGGCTAAGGACTCTATGAATCTAGGGGACTGGAAGACAACAAGTGAAGGACAGGTGTTACTGAGCAAATTGGGCAGCAAGAAATGACAGAACTGTTTCATATGACAGGAAGTCACAGGCCTGGGTCTGAAAAGTTTACTCAGGGATTGAAAGTATTGGCTGCCGTTTAAAGGCCCTGGTTTGACTCCCAGCACCCACATCGAAATTTACAACAGTCTATATAACTCCAGTTCCAGGAAACCTGATGCTTGCTTCTGACCTCAGTGAACACCAAGCATGCATACAGTTCACATGTATACACTGGGGAAAAACACATAAAGTTTATTACCTATTTAAAAGGAAGAAGAAAAAGAAGTTGTTGGGAGCCAGTGTCATAGCTCAGCAGATACAGACACTTGCTACCAAGCCCCTTGACCTGCAAGCTCACATGGTGGAAGGAGAGAGTTGACTCTTGTAAGTTGTCCTCTGACCTTTACATGTGTACTGTGGCACCTGTACCTGCCCCACAAACAAATATAAAATGAATATAGAAAAGAGAAAAGATGTTTTTTCCTCCTTCCAGCAATGACCTTGGGACTAGAATAGGGCTTTGGTGGACTTGCTGGCCTTCATGGCAGAATGTAATCTTTATAAGATAGAAGGGCTCTGGTAGATCTTACTGCAGGCCAGCATGCAAATGGAAATTATAAAGTCATAAAGCAACCCAGAGCAGCTGAGAAAGGCAAGACAAACAAAAGAGTCTATCTGGGCCATTCAGAAGATCAGTGTGGCAAAACCTGGCTCTGGAGTTCCTGAGCAAAAGATTAACAGAAAGACAAAATCTGTGTTAGTTTCTGGAGAGCTAAGAAAATTAACTAAGAAAATATGTGATAAAAAAAAAGTGCAAATGAAAAATATTAAGCTTGCCCTAGAGGTATACAGTTATTTGCACACACACATACTGTAATATTCTGTATACATTTCTCCCTGTTACCAAAAACAATAAACAAACAAAACATACAAACAAATAAACAAAACCATAGTGGTTGGAGCTTGTTTACCCAGACTGGGGCTTTCATCAACTAGTTGAGAAAACAAAAGGGCCACATGTTGCCCTGGGCTTATCAAACCTGCAGAGCCAACTCCAGTGGCAGGCACAGGAGATTCGCTCCTGCTTCCCCCTTGGGCCTGATCCAGGCTAAGCGGCACACACCAGCCTCACCAAGACTGCTGGGTATTTAGGGTACACACAGAGGCTTCATAGCAGATGCAGCAACACACCAGGATAAGGAGACCAAATGGCTCATGGAAAATGACTGTGAGTTATAGAGTTGGATGGATTAGTGCCCTCATCTATGCTGCTATATAAAACAGGTGATACAAGTTATAGGATCTTTTCATTGGACCTTGTGAATGTTTTTTTAAACAGCAGTCCAACACAGCAGTAAGCCTACAGAGATTTTGCCCACCTTCTGTAAATACTAACCCCTTGCTGTCTTACAGATTTGGAAAGGTATTTGAAAGGATGTGGAAACTATCACTTTAAGTGTTTGACTGAAGTAGCTGTACATGGATAGAAAAGGATACTCCCAAGAGCCCTAAGGTTGCTAAGTAAAAGTCTTAATTCCCAGGAGTAGGTTGCCTTCCTGTTACTTGTTGGCAGAGGAATCAATCCCCTGATAACCTACAAACTATAAGGTTATTCCCACTACTGTTGGCTGCACATCAGAGTTGGACGCTAAGACCCTATTTCTAAAGATGACACACACTTTGGCTGCAGGACATGGAGAAATGAGGCTAAGACCAAGCTGAAAGTTCACTCCCTTTTCACTGTAGTATCAGAGCACACAGACTCCCGGGAAGAATTGCTGCTGACAGTCCTGCTCAAATATGGATGCTGTGTGCTGTGCTAACAACACACCAGGCAAGCTGAACACACCAGTACAACTGTGGTGTGACTATTATGGGTACAACCAATTGCTTTTTAAAATTAGATTTTTGTTTTGTAGGGTGTTTTGTTTTGTTTTGAAATAGGATCTTGCTATGTACCATTAAACTGGCCTCAAAGTCATGGAGATCACTGGTCTCTGCCTCCCCAGAGCTAAGAGAAAGAAAAAGGGTGGGAGGAGGCTTTTTACCATGTAATTTAGGTGCTATTTCTGTTCAAAAATCCTACAATGGCTACTCATCTTAGAGGAAAAGCCAACTTTGCTTAAGCCATTTTAACTCAGGTAGTCTCAATATCTTTTTTCCTTCTTTTTATTACATTGTGTTTGTGTGTGCATGCATGCGTGCTTTGTGTGTATGTATGTGTGGTGTAAGTGTGCATACATAAAGTTAATTCTCCTCCACCACCTAGATACTGGGGATTGAACTCAGATCATCAGACTTGGCAGCTAGCACCTTTACCTGCTGAGCTACCTTGTCAGCCCTCAACATCAACTTCTAAATAAAGATTTTGTTTTAGGAAAAAATGATGTTTTTAAGCTAGGTTCTGGCACTGAAAGGTGAGGAAGACTCCTACTTCTCACCAAGAAGCTATCTACAATTAATACCCACTTATAAAGGAAAAATGAGTTTTCACCAATGGAGTATCACTGGGTATTTTAGCCATACTTAAGGTCAGGCCTCATGCCCAGGAGTAGTTTGCAACACAAAGCAAGCTCAATGCTATTTCTATAGATTTTTTTTTTTTTTGACTCACATTGCTTTGTTTGGACAGTGTGTGTGTGTGTGTGTGTGTGTGTGTGTGTGTGTGTGATTTTAGTTTGGGTTTTGCTTAAAGAAAGGTCATGGATCTGGGTCACTGAGAGGTGGAAGGGCCTGGTAGACATTGGAGGCGGGAAGCATGATCAGAACATATTGTATGAGAAAGGTTTTTCAACTCAAACTATGTCACATTCACACACATGGAGCTTTCCGAGCGCCCTCAGGAGATAGACTTTCATTCTGGGTCTGACCTGTGAACAGCTTTTAAATAACTCGCCTCACCTGGGTTACAGTTTTATAGCACCTATTCCTTTTGAAAAATGAAATTCAATGTTTTTCCAGTTTTTATTGCTATATTTATAACAAGATAAAATTATAAATGGTAATAAAACATTTAGCTATATGGAAAATGAAGCTTTGCTTTTTATTTATTATTCATTCACTGTTTTATTTATTTTATTTATATGGGCAACATCATGTGCATGCCTGATGCCCATGAAAGCCACAAGAGGGTGTAGGATTTTCCTGAGATACACCATTCACAGATGGGTGTAAGTACCATGTGGGTCCTAGGAATTGAATCCCAGTTCTCTTGGCAGAGTGACCAATGCTGTTAACCACTAAGCCACCTCTCCAGCCTCTAGAATTCTGTTTCAATGTCTTCTCTATTTTTACCTTCTTAAAAACAGTCTTTAAACAGAACATTTTATTTTTATTTTTTTAATGTAGTCTGAGAAGTACTAGCCAAAATGATTAAACAAAATGATTAACAAGTATACACCTACATTTGATGCTCACTTAGCACAGATTCCGTTCCAGCTCTGTCAATATAGTTCAAACCTTTGTAAACCTCTATTTCTTTGTGTATAATGGAAATATAACAATGGTACCCATTTCATATTAGTATGAAAATTAAATGGCATGCAGAATGCAAACACATAATAGCTACCTATGGTTTGAAAGCACTATATAGCAGCATACAGCAGCATGCGAGGACACAGGAGGAATGTCAGTGAGAGTAGACTACCTTGGTGCAGGAAAGCATTTTTCCTCCAATAGTATACAGAGCACATGGTGGTGGCAATGTATTTTTCCCCATTTCATTATTAAGATTTCTACCAATCC